>NW_013952413.1:759622-760598 GCF_001266775.1 Austrofundulus limnaeus | reverse complement strand
TATGTATATATACTTGTTACTACTGTCAAATAAAAAGTATTGCAAAAGATGCTCAAAGGGATTCTGTTAAAATATTAATAAAACATAAAAATTTGAGGACTAATTTGTGATTTACACAGCAACCCTTCAACAGTTAGAAATTGAAAATAGCATAAATATAACAAAARCAGGCTTCAGAAGAAAGGACAGAGTGAGGGCCTGCTGGCTGAACCTGAAGGATTTATTAAATTAATTTGCAGCTAAAAGTCCTGGGGTGCACAAATATAAAGTTGTTTGTTTTATTTTTATTTATTTATTTATTTTTGTTAGTTTTTGTACCTTGTTGGGGGCTCCCAAACCAGAGTTTGTGACATATTCCTGGAGAGTTTCTTTTTTGTTGTGTTTGTGTGGCTGAAAAAAAAACTATTTAAACATGACAGTGGGCCACTTGTAGTTAAAATTGTATAGTAAAATATTGTTTGAAACATAGAGTGGCAGTTGAAATTATACAGGGGAAAAGGGACGCAGAGTTAATAACAAGCCCAAAATTGCCATAAAGTATTAAGGCCAGCGTCAGATTTGAGTGCCTTGTTCTGGGGACAACTTGTTACTCTAGTGCCTAAATTATTAAAGGAAAAAWTAAAATCAAATGTTTTGTTCTAATATTTAGATAACACAAGTAGCTTWGGGGCCTACCCAGATTGTCTTTGAACCTCCTCATTATCATTTGTGAGTTGAATACAAAAAAACTGTAACAAAATACCATCTCTTTGATGGACCAAGAATGAGAACCAGACAAACAAAGGTCAAATTGCTTTAGATTTTCATTTAAATGTTTCATTGGTTTGAGATATTTTGTTAACACCCACACACTTGTATATGCATCAAACTGAGGACTTKATATTGACTTCCATTCTATAACTGTATTCATGCCTAATCCAGACMTTTTCCCTAAAATTAACCATTACTGGTCTATAGCTAACCCTAACCTGAACCA
>NW_013952413.1:743125-756604 GCF_001266775.1 Austrofundulus limnaeus | reverse complement strand
CATTAGCACCTCTAGTAATATATTTACTGAGAAAAATGTTGACATGTTCAATACTTATTTTACCCGCTGTATATGATGGGTAAAGCAACAGGTTTGCTTTAAGCAAAAGTAGACTTTGTGATGAGTATGATCAGCAGGTGTTTGGAGGGATAATTAATTATTCAGAATGTATGTTTAGCTTCTTTCAATCACATGCACTTGTTTTCTTTTTTGTTTGTTTTTGAAGTTCTGTGTACTGGCTTTTTTGTAAGCTATTATTTATTTTACAGGGTTTTCTTACAGCAACATTTATTGATAATATTAGCTCAATGATCAAGATTCAGGAAAGAGAATGATTTTTTTTAAACATAGTAAACGTGCATTTGTGTGTTCACAAGGTTTGAGTTTTTCGAACCCTCCACAGTTCAAAGACCAGAAACAAAATGCAGGCAGCATTAACGCTGGCATATTTTAGCAACGGTTGCAGAAGCTATTTTGCAAAAACCTCTGAAAATTAGCCTTCAAAAGAAAATAAAAAGGTTATAAAAAGGACACCCTGACTAAAGCTGATGAACATGGTACACTGGCTGAAAATGAATAAATCAACATGCTGTCTCTCGTGAGGGAAAAAAAGTTATCTGTGGTAAAGGAGGGCTTGTGTTTATTTCCTCTGAATATGTTTATAAGCATAGCCTACCTGCAAAATATTAAAAAACATAAAAAATGTGCTTATTAGGATTACTTTAGCATTGAATTTAAATTTATTATTCGAGTTTTTTGTCTTTTTGTTTCTAGTAAGTTAGCTTTATCCACTCATCTACAGATCCCCTATCTACCCATCTATGTATTTACTTATTCATTATAAATTTTGAAAAATGAGCCAYGTTGTTTTGGTTTGACAAGAGAGAAGAGCTGGTTGCAGTTGAAGTCTTGGCTGTGTGTGCTTTCATTAGGCTCCCCGGTGGTGCTCCGGGCTGCCAAATGAGCTCCCATGTGAGCCGGCTCCAGTTCCAACCTGACGTCCAAAAAACTGTGTCTGGCTTCGTAAGAGGAATACATGCATGTGCTGCTATGCATCTTCAGCACACAATCAAACAGTCGCTAACCTGAAATAAATCCACGGTGCTGGAGAAAGATAAAGCTTAAATTCCTTGGCATGCGATGAAGAACATCCAAACCTACACATTGCCTTCTGCTCTTTGTTGATCTGTTAGTCAAGACGCCTTATTTTGTCTTTCCACACAAAATAAAGATAAAGCTGTGGGATTGAAAGAGTTATTCCCCTCGTTTTAAATATAAACCTCTCTCCCACTGCTATGGCRCTGTGAAAAATGTCTCCAGGATAAAGGAGGGTGAAACGTTATTAGCAGCAAAAGCCCCTGCACTATTCACACCAAATGTTCTCCTGTAAGCCAACAGTCAATATTTCTTTGTTAGTGTGTTGCTGCATTCTGTAATTATGTTTTTTTGGCCTTTCTGGGATATGCAGTCATGAAAGAAGGAACGGGAGGAGGAAAAGTGAATTCTTTGCCCATGTAAATGTTTAATGATGAATGCTCTCACAAATTGGCACGAAGAGACAGAAAGTTTGAAGTTTCTTATCTAAGAAAGCAAAGTCAATATTTAGATTGTAATAAATAAAAAATTTGTGGGTTTTTCTTGTATTTTTAACAAATTAATTGACTAAAATCTATCGAGGGACACAACATTTTACTGCTTTAAGTGTTGTTCAGTTTTATTAAGGCTAAGCCTCATGAAATAAATCTCATTAAAGCTTATATATCACCTAAGCTTTTATTTTATGGTATTCCCAAAAGGTGGTAAATAATAAAAATACTGTCTTGCTTATAGTGCGGCTACTTCACACTAAAAGGCATAACATGGCATGAATATATTTTTGAAGATTTAATCAAAGCATGGATTCAGATACATTTTGTGCAACCAAGATCATTCAGAAATTGCCTTTTTTTTTCCATGCAGCTCCAGGATCCATATCTTTCAGTTCATTTGTTCACACAGAAATATGACCCTGAAGGACATCCTACAAAACTAGTACTTCTACAAATTAAATGAGAAAACTGCTTCTTTTAGAACAAAATGGCAGAGTTGTAAAGTAACTAAATACAAATACTTTGTTACTGTACTTAAGTAGAATTTTTGGGTATCTGTACTTTACTTAAGTACTTATTTCTCAGCCTACTTTTTACTTCTACTCCTAACATTTTTTTAAAAAAAGACAAGAAATAGAAAGGCGTTACTTTTCATCCCATCTTGTTATTGAAAAAAATAAATACTAAACTATCCATAAAAATTGTGCCTCTTGGATAGAGTGAATTTAATTGTGGTTGAATGAGAAGTAGAAATATATAAAATTCTGATACCACATTAGTTTGTACACAAACAAATCATGTCACACTCCAGCAGGACATAAATATTAAAATAAATGTACTGTAATTAAGAAGTATTTTTATTTCATGAATTATAATAAGGCATTTGACTGCAGATAGATTTTCATTTTGGGGAAAATGTTTGGGGAGCCTTGATATACAGTATATGTGTGTAAACTGAAACAGCTACTGCATCTTAAATTTAACCAAATAATTATTTTTAATAAAATATAGTAATTTCTACATGTTTTTTGGGGGGGTCACCTCCCAATAAATGTCATTACAGAAAATCTTACTGCTCATTTTAAATCAATACTTTTACTTTTAATACTTAAGTACAAAAAAATATCAGATACTTTAAGACTGTTACTCAAGTAATATTCGTAAAGGAGACTTTTACTTTTACCAAAGTAAATTTTTCATAAGAAACTTGTACTTTTTTTTTTGATGGCCTCCCTTCTCCCCCTTTAGCCATCCTCTCCACACCATTATTATGTTTTTTTTGTTTTGTTTTGTTTTGTTTTGTTTTTATAATAATAGGAGAAAAAAAAGAAAAAAGTGAAATGCATTGAGAGAGTGAAAAAGAGATTAGAAGATATGTAAATTATATGTTGAGAAAACACAAGACAGCACACCGGAAAGAAAAAAGAAAAAAAAAAACTTTAACTTAAGTATCACTTTGTGGTATTTTATACAACACTGCAAAATAGATATATAAGAGGTTTGTTAATCTAAATGAAAACAACTTCTAACTTCCCAAATTCCTTATCTTGTTTTGACATGGCATAGAGGAAATTATAAAGCCATAAAGTTGATCTGTAGGGATTTTCATACAGAGCACTGTTTTTTTTTTTTTTTTTTTTTTTTTTTTTTTTTTTTTTTGCCTTTTGGAATGGTGCAAAAAAAATAAATAAATAAAAATAAAAAACAAGAAGGCAGCCTGTGAGTGCCAGCTCAGCAGACAGGAACGCCTTGTTGTTTAGAGAAGTCAGAGGAAAAGAAAAAGACCGGTTTGAACAGACAAGARGGCTATGCTAACTTCTCTTTACAACTGTGGTGAGCAGAAAAGCATGTCAGATTGCACATGTCAAACCCTGAATTGGATGCATTTATACCAGCAGCTGACCATGTCGGATTTCCCATCTGACAGCTAAGARCAGAAATCGAGAGCTGCAGTGGGAGCGAGCTCACTGAAACTGGACAGCTGAAGGGCTGAAAAACACCTTGTCAATATTCAGGCAAGTCTTGATTTTTGCTGAGGCTGCAGTTTGATGCAGAATACGCTGTCCACTGTGTATATCAGTGGATCAACTTGTCTTTATCAAACATTTCAGGCTGTTTGATCCCATAAAAATAATGGTTATATTTGATTTTCTCACTTTGTAGGCCCAGCATACAGGACCCTTAACTCATGGGTTTTGTATAAATTAATCACCCGGATCGTCTGAAAGCCATAACATCCTTCTGATGTTGCAGAATGGGAAAATTACTGCATAAATGTGCAGAGAATAAATCTGCAAAGAAAAGTAATGTCAATGCAAATCAATTTTTTTAAATGAACGGGACCACTTTGGAATAAATTCAATATAAAACAGAGGTTTGATGTTTGTATCAATTAAATCTGCACAGATCTATTTGATCAATGTTGTCTTATCTCAGCACTGCCGTCAAGCTAACATTTATGCTACATAGTTCAGATATAGCCTTAATCATCCACATTCTTCTTAACTCCTCGTTTGTCTTTACGTGATGAAAAATGAAGAAGAATTTTTATTTTATTTCATTTTGATCAAGTTGAACCCACCTGTTGTAGTTGAGCTTTGTCGAGTTGTAATTACAGCCACAAACAAGGCAACAAACACCGTCACGGAAGTCATCATTATCCATACTGTGAAAAACCAAAGCGGTTTGCCACAACTGAAATAAGTTTCCTTAAAGTGTGCATTTCTGATGATTACACACTAAGACAAGCTGCTCTACTGCTGTTTCTGCTACCTTACCTGTGGTCGAGTACACACTCAAGAACTTCCAGGACCAAGCTGGATCTGACAAAAATAACATTTTACAAACAACTCATTTTCAGAGCGGAGGGGTGTAATTTTTTATTTTTATTTAGATGTTTGTGTGTGTTTTATGCCTGTGGATTCGTTTTGTTTCAGCACAAAACACTCCACTTTTGTTTTGCTGTTGCAAGTGTGACTCTCTGCTGACTCAGCTTCGCACTGTGCATCTGCACTGTCGGGCCACGCTGCTGACTGTGTCTCTGCACTGTTGAACCACGCTTTGGRTTGTGATTTTCCTCCTGACTAGAGCAGTCACAGCTGTGAAGTGTGATGTGCTGGCAAACGGAGTGATTTCAGGTCAAAATTACAAGGGTAAAGCCGACAAGTGCGGTGCCCTCCGTCAGTAGGAGTAGAGTCACGCAGTTAATAAGAAACTCAACACAAACTTTCAAGTACAAATTACTGTAATAAAAACAAATTATGAACCYAATGTTGCCATCGCTGAAAAGGAAACTTAATTTTGTTTCATAAGTTTCCTCAAAAATTTCGTAAATTTATAAAATTTAGAAAAAGCTCCTTATTCCTTGCTGCCCACAAAATGTTAACATCATCCTTTAAATTGGCACTGATGAGCATTTCCACTAAGATTGTGGTGTGGGTGTTATCTGCTCCATCATTACCTTATCATTTGCTCCTTTTATCTGCTTTGTCTCAATACCTATTTGACAAGGCAAATAGCAATTTTAATTGTATGCTGTCACAAACCCAGGTTTACCAGGTGTCAGCAACTTCCACTGTTTTTGCATCAATGCAATCTTGCCATAATTGCCAGCCATATGGGCAGTTTTTTTTTAAATCTGTAAATGCATGCACAACCCTTGTTCAATTTTAGTCCATCAGGGCCAGTGCAGAATGATGCTGTGTGATTGGCTGCCAAGTCAGAGGCGCAAAGCTTGCTAAACAAAGGCTTTGTAACTTAGACAAATCTCAGATTGAGCCTACAAAAGACACAGAAACTACCACTGAATCTAGATACGTAGATCATCTGAAAAAAAATATTTCATATCTCTCTTTAATCCATTTCCATTGGGTCAGATGGAATTTGTTTGCCTTCTATTTGCCTTTAGCACTTTCCTCTTGTTCGGCTTTCAGTAGATGCCTGAGCTGTTTAATCATTTCTCAACGCTTTGTACTGAGGTTCTAAAGTGGATTCCAGTATTGTGATATCATTAGTCGAGCATTATACCTCCGCCTACATCTTTCAAGAGCATCCTCCTTGCAATTTATTGGCTCAAACTTACTTATGCCCTGCTTTTCTGTATTAGGTCTATTACTCACTTGATAACGGTTAACGTGTTTAAAACAGCTTTAAACCACTCACTATGAGGGCTAGTTTTTAAATCTATTTTACTTTATTTGTTCAACGTATATAATTTAATACATTGCCATCTAAAATGATATAAAATAAACTAGATTGTTTTCTACTTTTTACTTTTAAAGAAAGGAAAATGTAAGTAGCTGACATGGTGAGTGTGTAGGTGGATATTCAGCCTGCAGCAGTAGTGTTGGTGGCTACTCTGTTCTGACTCAGGTGCAGAGTTCATTTAACCATTGTTGGGCCAGAACATCAAACAGCCTCATAAGCTTATTGTAGTAAGAAACAGCAGTTTCCTGCAGAGCCCCTGACCCAGTGCCCAAATCTCAGACACAAAATTCAACAGGAAACGAGTATTGTGAACCATGAAGAAAATCTTGCAGAGTTGACGAATGTCAATGTTTGACACCAGAAAGGCGCAGTGATTGTGGACAGGATGCAGATGGCAAACYATTGGATAAGCAGCCAGACCACCTGCTCTGTGTGGAAGGAGCACATTTTTCTAAATGTTTGATGAGAACATGCCACAGACTCATAACAGTCCAGATTGTCATCAGAACTGCTCTCAGTACCATATTGCACAAATGGASTTCCTTGAACGGTCAAGTTGTCTTSTTTTTTTTTCAGTTTCTTGTTAYTCCTTTAACCTCAAKCAACACTACACAGAGCCAAGAATAACATTGTACATTATTATTTCTAACCTTACATGAGGTGAGATTGTTCTTTAAATYTGTGTGATTGCAATGTTCAGATCTAGCAAAGCTTATTTTAAAATAATTGCATTTGTGGCACATTGGCTCAGTAAAAATAACAGGTCAGTAAGAAATGGGTGTGTCTTGAATTAAAAAAACGGTCAACAGACTTATATACTGTATACAGTATATTCTAGAATGTGAAGGTACTCTGTAGRATATAACCTGGAGCAATGTACACAAACCTAATGAACCATTGCCTGGGTAGATTATGTATTTCTGCCCTCATCATCAAGAAGGTTTCAAATAAAGAGTCGTGCACAAACACTAAACAAAGAAAACTAGTTGTTGGATTAAAAATGGTTTGTGTAGACAGCTTGAATGTTTTTGTGGGCTAGAAAATGCATTTGAATTTAGACAAATTATAAAGAATAAGGATTATCTTATTTGATGTGTACTGTATATGACAAGCATTCAGTGGGCAGACTGAAGAGGAATATAAAATTGAAGAAATCTGTCATTTCAGTGCTACAAGCACATGCAGCGATTTGGTGTTTCTGGCCTTTTAAAGCATGGGGTCAATACAGATGAGGAGCTGGGGCTGTAGACAAAACAGCCTCTCTCTGCAGGAAGGAGTGCTTGTTTACTTTGAAGGATGATGGGAATCCTGGCTCAACAAATATCCAACCTGCTGACAAATAAATGAGATTGAATTCTCCAACTGTGGAAAATAAAACAGAATTTCTGCTGACATTTTGAACTGATTGCACCCAGAATAAGCTGACCCCACCTGTGCAGCAGAGAGATAAGAGATTTTTAATGCATGCAGGTTACAATCTGCATTAGGCAGCTCTTCTCCTTCGGTAAAATGAACACAACATTGGGAAAGAATAATACAATTTCATCTAGTTGTTGCATCTCGTTCCTTCTCTAGATCCAGCGGGACTTCAAGAGCTCCTTATTTAGTCTAGGAGATGAAGTTATTTTCTCTGACTATTGTGTGAAGGGCCACCTGAGTTCAGAAATGGTGGAACGGCGATGTCACAACTCCTCACAAGAAAAGATCAAAGCTACACCTCTGGGTTTTGTAATATATTGAGTTAACTTTCAGGCCTTGTGATACATCTTTCTCCCTCTGCTCTTTCGCCTTTTGGCAAAAAAGCAAAWTAAACTTGACTTATGTCATCATATGCAATCCGTCTTCATTTGTAAATGCTGCAGTGGGTACTCAGAWGCTGAAACTGTTGTGTCACTATGCTGTTGTGTAACTTAACACAGAATGTGACAATATCACTACATACAAACCTAGTACCATATTCTTGTCATTTTTCCTCTCTTGTAAAGRGGCACTGTGCAAAATTTACCTTTTWTAGCATTATAKCATGTTATAATGACTCATCCATACATGTTTGGTAAATCYTGGAGACTCTTTTGGTAGCCATGTGGAGCTGCCTAAATACTTGCTGGTACAAAGTGCAGCCTTTTTTTACCTAGCTCCTCCCTGGAGCTCAGTCCCCGGCGGAGATTCTGCCCTACAGAACACCCCTCCCCCAAAGCATTGTTGTGAAGATGTGCTAAAGTGGAATGTTGCAAACAAAACAAAAATAAAATAATGTGGCACACATTAAAATGGTACTAACCTAGTGTGGAAGTATGCCCTGTTATTTAGAATGTCAGGGAACAAATAAAGCCAGCTTATGAGTATCAAAATGGCCATATTTCAAACATGAAAACAAAAAAGGGGTTTCTCAAAACTGATAAAAAAAACCCTGCATATCACATGGCTATTCAATTTAATTGCTCTGGGGGCCACATTTACTACATGCCAACAGCTCAGGGGCCAAACATTCAGAATTTAAAGTTATTATGCAAATGAACCAAGTATTATAAAGATCTGTTACCTTTGAAATAGTTTATTTTGCTGCATTTAATCATGAATACAACATACAGAACCCCATAAAAGTAGTGATAATTAAACAATATCAAAAACAACAAGAACATAGTATCCCTCCTATTTTACGCAAATAATATTTTGACATCTCTGACTTGCCAAACTTTTAAAGCAATTTCACTTTCATAGTTTTATCTTCAACTGTTTGTAGTTTTAACTGTCTTGAGTGTTCATTGAAATGTTTTTTACCAGCTTGTAGCCAAGATTCTGACATTTCTGAAGATACCACACATGTCTATGTTTAACTAAAATAACTTGGACTAATTAAAGTAGAAAATCAGGGGTTTGGGCTTAAGAGATGAATGAACCATTTGGCAGGCCGAACGTTGGTCACTCGCGGGCCAGATGTGGCCTGTTGGCCACCAGTTGAATAGCACTGGCACATCATTTTGAACAGATTGTATTAAAATTAGAACATATGTTAGTAAATCAATGGTGCATGTTTATCCTGTGCATCCATGGGTTTTCTCCAGGTACTCTGGTTTCCTCCAACATATGTCAGATTAAATGACAGCTCTAAACTATTGGTGAGAGCATGAACGTTGTCTGTCTCATTTGACCCTGCCTTTCACAGTGATCGCTGGAGATGATCACCAGCTTCCTCGTGACCCTGCATGGAGACGCAGGTAAAGAACATGAATATGGATGATGGGCATCGAAGACTCCACGGTTCCCACATCCTTTTCTATTCAGCCCAATTCTCCAAGCTTGCTTGTATAATAGCATTTCAACAGTGTGAAGTTCTTTTCCCACATCCATTCTCATCAAAATGACCCAACATTTGATGCAGACCTTGTTATGCTAGGTTACATCCGAGCCGGCATGGCTTAATTTCTGTCTTATTCATTCTGTAACCAAGGTTGCTCAGAGGTTGGCACAGGGGTTGGAACACCAAACATCTGAATTATGTGACTTAAACACTGCTCAATATATGTTTGTTTGTTAWATAAATGGCTGTATAGTCAAGACTAAAAATGTATAGATTGAGCAAATTAGTTTGATGTTGAAAAAAAAACAGAGAGGAGCAGAAATGCAGATGTAAATTCTGGATTTAGCTATGCTCAAGAAGRTGACTGAGGAAAGCTTTAAATTGAGGACAGTAATGACCGTGGTGAAATCTGAAGGGTATGAAGTCAGGTCAACTTTATTTTAAGTTAGTGACCAGTATAAGAAAAGGGCAAAAAGACTAGATAGGCAATAGTTTTACAAAGATTTGACAAGACAATGACCTGTCATGGTGGTCTACGACACTGGTTATTGCTGTGAGGTTGTTTTTTTAAAGAGATGTCTAATGCCAGAGTGATTCAACATACATTAGYTTTTGAGCTTTGAAAGCCTGAAGCCAAATAATTTTTGTTTGTCATCTGATTTGAATGCACAAGTGCMTTATAAAGTTAAAGTACAAAAACATGATTGAACCAGTACAGAGTGACAGTTCAGTGAAAACACCAGACACTTTGAGTCAGAGTTGAATATTCACTACAACACCTCTGTGTTGCATGCATTGATGTTTGGTCATATATCTCCAATATAACCTTGTCTAAAATTATAACAATAAGCTGCAGTTGTTAACATTAGCTTCTATTGAAATGATGTGTTGTCTCACATTGCAGTGGTGGTCTATGTTAACAGATGTAGAGGACAAACTTCGGTATAACACTTTTGYGGAACCATGTGATGAGTTTAGGACACTTTAACATGGATAAAAGATCAAATTTCAAAACAGCTAACTTACTRTGCAGGGGATTGTAGTAAATATGTGCACCATTTGAACAGAGATCTCATTTTTACTCCAGTTYGTGTTCTGTTCCATCAGTTGATTCCCCCCACCCCACCCCCCCAAAAAAACCTTCTTTGTCCTGTTCAGGGTCATGAAGCCTATCTCAGCTGTCATCAGACACTGAACAGATTGCCAGTCCATCACAGAGTAACACAAACACATACAAGACAGACATGTGAGTTCAAACTCACTACCAAGGTCAATTTAGCATCACCAAAATTACCTAGTGTGCATGTTGTTAGGACAAAAATAATTAAAATAAAGAGTATTAAGAAAAAAACACACATTTCACACAGTTTGTCATTCTGGTGTGAAATCTGTTGTCTTAAAAGCAYTTTGTAATGAAAAACTAAATATTGCAAATAACTGAATTTACATTTACAGGGTTAAAACCCTGAAAATTACTAAATGTTTGGTTGTTTAGTTTGACATTGCTTAGATTTATGAAGAACACTCACATACATACACTTTAATTCACATCACAACCATTAAATTAAAAATACTGSTAAAAGTTGTACACATTTACTCAACTGTCTTTTGTCATTACATTTTTTAAAGCCAGATAATATGGAGAACTGAAGCTGACGTAATTAGAAATAAAAACAGAAATATAGAGATGGACCAATAAATAAATAAATAAATAAATACACTTAAAATGCACTAATTTAATAAAACAATAATTCAAAGTTTAATGTTTAGTTAAAAACAAAGGCATGAACACTTACCTGTGTCTTTGTTTAAAGCTAAACTTTAAACCTTGAGCTAAACTGAGGCAGCAAAAGCATGCACAGTAAATCTGCACATGGATCCTTCTATTTCCTGCCTATTGACCAACAGGACAGTAGCTGACCCAAGAAGGACCGCCTACCTTGTTTGCATAATGAGGCAGAAATGCATCAGATAATGTAAAAATAGCAGACGGAGAAATGTAAAAGCAAGATATGGAAATAAAGATTTGTGGGGGAGGGGAAAAACTTTAAATACAAACATCAAAGAGCATTAAATGAATCTACAAATAAAAGGAAAAATAAAAATAATGTTTTTAAAAATAGTAAAATGCAAATTATGCTCTAAAATATGTAATTGATTTGAACTAAGTTGTAAAAATAAATATGAAGGTCAATTAAATTATAAAACATGAGGTAAAGTTCTCATTTTTTATTTCACTGGTGCATTTTATGTGTATTTATTTATTTATTTATTTGGTCCATTTATATATTTCTGATTTTATTTCTAATTATGTCAGATTCGGTCCTCCATAAGATAAGCCACATGCATGTCACAAAAGCAACACAAAAAGTCAAACACATTCACACCTACAGACAATTTGTGTGGCTCGTTTTTCACTTAACCTGCTAGCTCTGGGACTCTGAAAGGAAACCCACGCAGAACGTGAAAATGACTGGCTGTAATGTGACAAAGTTAACAACGCCACGACCACGCCATAGTGACATTTGAACTGAGCTGCTGCTGTTAAAAGCAAACTATATCTATTTGGCTGCACCTTGTACCTCCCCACGCCCACCTCCCACTGCACCATTTCCCCGTTGGTCTACTAAMAAGCCCTACTTTTTCAAAGACACAAGGTCTGCTTTTTAATGAAAAAGCACATTGTCTCATATAAAAAATACCTTTAATGAGAAATCATCATGATCAATTCAGAAAATGTGGATCCAGTCCCCCTCAGGGTCATTAGAACTGCTGCCTGTGTACAAATGTCTAAAAAAAAGAAATAGAAAAGACAGCATTAGCAGTTTTGCATTCTAACCCATGGAAACCTTATAGCCATAACACATTCAAGTCAAAAATAACAGCAATAACATGTTCTTAGAAAAAAAATAATTAAATGATGGGAAGGTCTTCTTGTAACAAACAAAAACTTTTACAGACAAACATCATTACTTCATAATCCTATCTAAAGACTATTTCACCAAAATTCAAACAAAGAGAATAAGTTGGGGAAACTTCAAAAGACTATGAATAAATTAGCATGCATGCTGCTTTACATTTCTTTTCCATTTTGGGGGCTGCAGTACCTCAGTGGTGAACGCCATGTTCTTGTTGTCCTGAGACTGTGGGGTTGAGCTCAGGTTGCCCCAGGAAGTGCATCAGGCATAAAACAATTACCAAATCTTTTGTGCAAGTTTGCTTGCTGTGGCAACTACAGATGTGACATTCGCGAATCATCCAAATCTTTTGAATGGCTCCAGATGACAAGTGATAAGAGCCAAGTTGAGGGCAGTAAAATGCCATTAGTAGGTGTTTTTTTTTCTCGCAGTATGTTTATTTTTCCATACTTGTCACTCCCGCTTCACTTTTTCATGAAAAACAGGCAGATCTGTGGAGTACAGCAGCTCAAACGGAAACGGGTGGGGGTATTTTACTTCAGTGATTCCCAACCAGGGGTACATGTACCCGTTCGAGTAGGTGAGCATATTACAGGGCGTACATGGAAAAATTTCCCAGGTGTGTAAAAAAATAAATAAAAATAGGACTGAGATATGTAGGGTCCTATGATTTCCACAATGCAGAAATTGCAAACGGAATCACCAAAGGGAATCCTATATAAAATGTGGAATCCCATGGAATTTGCTCATTTTGGGTATTTGATGTATTTTGGATGCTGCTGTTTTCTGCACCTGCCATTACCTGGTTTATTTATTTAATTATTTATTCACTTTTAATGCAATGTATTTATCTTTATGTTTAATTTTAGTTGAAAAGAATAGATGCCTGAAAATTAAACATTCTAGGGGATTAAATAATTTTCATTTAATAATTTAGTTTTGGAAAATCATCATTAAGTTTGACAGAGGGGGTACTAGGGGTATGACAAAATGGCTCAGGCGGTACAAAAATCTGAAAAAGGTTGGGAACCACTGTCCTACTTGACCAAACACATGGTTCCAGCCATGCAACATGATGACATCTTCTCATTCGATTGTTTCCCTACATGATGACGTAGCTTGTTCAAAATCGAATAGTTCTTTTGAACGGCTCTACAAAACAAATGGCTCCTCGAGATCAGGATCCATTCAAAGAGCTATTTATCCCATCATTAGAGGCAACCCCCACAGAAGAGAGCAGCTAAGAGGGAAAACCAACAAAATGTTTTATTTCTGACTATGCACAAAGGTAGGCACAGCTAACCAAAACMTCAGCTTCACAAACACCTAAACTGCTTCAAAAATCCTTATTTCCACTAACAATAAAAAGCTAAATTGTTAGAATATTATATAGAATTTTACTGTACACCATAGACATTTATTCATAACCACATAACATTTACACATAGGGACCTGGGAGTGGGCA
>NW_013952413.1:735070-741272 GCF_001266775.1 Austrofundulus limnaeus | reverse complement strand
AAAAAAAAAAAAAAAAAAAGAATATTATATAGAAGTTAATGCAAATGCTAAATTGCTCATCAAAATGTTATGTCTGCTAAAAGCAGGTTAGTGGATGAGGGATATGTGTCCACCACTGCAAATCATACAAGGGAACAGTTCCTGCCCTCACATGYGTTGTCCCCAGTGGCATTTTAACTATGAATGTTTTATATTTTGCTTTTAACAAAGTCAAAATGAATATTTTAACTATGAAATGTGCTGCAACTAATTTGCAAACTGGTTTCAGCAGATGTGTCATAACTTTTTTACCATGGTAAAATATGTGTGTGAGCTGTTTGCTGCAAACGTGACTACATCTTGCATTCACTTTGAAATACAAACTAAACTGTCAAAYTTTGTGTTTCAACCGCACGGTCTCCAAGATAAAGCTCGGATCACAGGACATGCATAAATGAAGAAAAACAGCGTGACTCCCCCACAGGAAACCATCATCTCATCAAATCACAAAGAAATAGTTTAAGGCGCTGCAGTAGCTCGATGGTCAGTGCTGCAGTCTTGTAATCCTGAAGCTGCAGATTTTAGCCCAGGTTGCATTAGGAAGGCATCCCAATTGACAAATCTTTCATGAAAAATTTCTCTCTGTGACAATCTATGCAGAAGGAAGCAGCTGAAAGAAAAACAATTTTTTAAAAAAGTTTCAGTTTTCTGTATTTTTATTTGATGTTACAGTAGTAGCTCATGCTTCTTTTTCTGAAATAAATGTTTCACCTTAACAGGACCAGGATTTATTATCATATTGTATGTAAATCTGCAGCTACACAAACCATGCCGATAGCTTGTGAGAGTGTTTATTAGGCAGCATCACACTGAATTGACAGACATTTTTTATCCAAAGCTATTTGTAGGTGAAAGGGCAAACCGGAGGAAGTTAGAGTGGATTTTGCACCAAATAATTTTTTTATTTTACAGAAAGTTTGAACATTTTTTTGCAAGCAGTCAAAATAACTTAGCCCAACTCAAATCAGCTTCAAAAAAGTTTATTCAGTGAAGTAATACTTGTGGTTAGTAAGCAGTGAGCAGTCTGTGTGCACAGATGAAATATCTGTGATTTAAATTGTGTGCCAGAGTTTCAAAAACTTCTTAAAACAAAAATGTTTCTCCTCCTGCGAGGACACCAGTGTTCCCACCGACAGATGATGATTCTTTCTGACTAATGAGAACTCAGCAGAGGTATAAATAAAAAAAAGATTCAGTTATGTGGTACTACAGCATATAAAAACGTAATATGTAACGAGTAATGGAAAAAATACCAACTGTCTGTTGTCTTTTTTTCAGAATGATCAGATCTTGTGAAATTACATGTTCATCTACTGTATTTGGTAATTTGCATTAGAGAGCATTGCTTATACCACAACTTGCAAAATGAAACAGTAAAAAKAAAATATGGTATCAAAGAATTCAAAAATGAGAGTCATAATTAAGGACAAGTTCATGGAATTTGCTGGTTTTAGTTATGAAGAATAAACAGAAGAAAAAAATCAGCTGCATAAAAATAGTGACATAGAAATCAGCTTGGCAAATTCAGAGCTAAGGACAGAGTAAAAMGTAACTGCCATTGCAGACAATATGTGAAAAATGTGCAGATCGCGTGGGTCATACAGCCTCGGGAAAAAAGAAATACAAATGTACTGATGGACTATGGCTCATTGGCTGGGGTTTTAGAGAGTCATTAGAAGCAAAATGAAATATGTACAAACATTATCTAGTGTAAAAAAAATATCCAAATAATCTTCAGATGTTCCTTCTATTCCTAAAGTAGACATACCATGTTAATAAATCCTCCTTTTCGTGTTTAAATCCTTCAGTTGGGGTCCGTATAAAATGAAACTGCAATGCGTTGGTCTGAATTCCTCCTTATTGCAACTCCACAAGCCCCTCTTTTCCCCTTTCTATGTAGTGTGTCTCAGATCAACTCGTTTTGATGCTGTCTCTTTAAATCCGAATGAGGCGCTTCACGCCCTGCCCCCATCCACAGCATCCGGACCGGTTCATTCCAGTTTGATAGCGGGGTTTAGAATCAGAATACAATTTATTGACCAAGTATTTTTAAACACAAGGAATTTGACGTGGTGTTGCTGAGGTGCAGAACATACAATGTAAACAATGAATATAAAAAAGTACACAGTTTAAAAATGAAAATGTAAAATAGTAAGTGTATAGAAATAGTCTCAGGTTAAATTATGTATGAAATGATTGAYTTTAAGCTTAACAAAAACTAGCGAAAACTGGAGCTTGTGGCTATATAGCTGTGCAGAAACCTTTTATTTACAAATTCAGTAAAATATGTCAACATCGGAAAATTTGTCCATCCTGTTTTACATGTTAGAACCAGATTCTGGCCCAGAGCAAGAGGAGAATAAAAACCACCAAATTTAAGTTGGTAAGGTCAGACCTTACTGTATTTTGCAGTTCTGTTGCAAATAGTTTGATGTAATAATTCAAAAAATGTCATAGAAAATAGAGAAAACTGAACAGGTTGAAAAATTTGAACCGAACAGAATATAAAGACATCTATGCAGCACTGGGAGRAACTAAATTTTCMTTTAATTCACAATATTTTTTGTAGCTCCTTTTTTTAGCATTACTTCACTAGATCTGTATTAAATCCCCATTTAAATTGTGTCTTCATAATCTGAAAAATGCAAAAAGAGGCTATATTCTCAATACTCATGCTGTCGCTTTTCATTTTATTTGTAGGGGCAAAAAAGTGTGTGAATGATTACTGTACTAGGACCAAAACATAGGAAGACTCATTTATTCCAATTAGCTTCACCCCCCATATAAAAAGCGAAATGATTCGGTCAAACTGGTTCAGAGGAAACACCATCTCCTACGCAGCATTGGCTATTAAAGTGACAGGTTTTATTAGTTGTAGTTCCACCGCTGGGATAAGTCTCAACCATCAACATAAAAAGGTTTTGTTTATTTTTTTTTTTTATGTCCGGGACACCAGGTCCTGCTTTTTCGAGGAAAAAAATGCCATCTCGGTTGACAAATGAGCACTTAATAATGGCAAACCACTAGATTCCTGATGCTTGTTGTCTTTGAGTCTGTTTGTATTTTTCCTTTTATTTTCCTACCTCCTCATCCAGCTGATTTATCTCGTCTGTGAGGAGATAAATGAGCCAACAAATTTTAATACGACAGCTCAGTGGTTAGCACTGATGCCTCACAGCAAAGAAGGTCTCAGGTTTGATCCCCGGTTCGGACCTAGGGTCTTTCTGAGTTTGCATGTTCTCCTCGTGCTTGCGTGGGTTTTCTCCGGGTGCTCAGTTTCCCCCACCCCCAAAAAACATGTACAATATGTTGCCTTCAGGCCCAGGTCTCCCTTGAAAAATAGATACATCTCAGTCATCATGGTCAGCAATGAACGCCATCATTTTAGTCAGTAGGCATGTTTCCAAATTATTTTGTGTGAATTTAAGTCAAAAATCTTGGGCATTAAAACTGAAATGTTTCAACAGTTGTTCCCCAACAACCTGCAAGGACATAACCATTTTTAGTTTMATTTGACTTGTGTTATTTATAAAGTGACCATTTGTAAAGCAAAACCTGAGAATTCAAACTCAGGTTTGAATGAAAACACAAACCAGTTCAGTCTAAATARTTTAAATGTCATACAGTTTGAATTAATCTAACTGAATTCAATAGGTGTAGTCCATTATATATCATATAAATGCTAGTTTGTAAAAAGCCTTTAAGCAAACTGGTAAATAACAAAAGGAAAGATGAGGACAGGTTGTCAGAGTAACATTAGTAAAAGAGATGGCTCAGGGTCACTCTGTCTGACAAACGTTTTATGTTAGAATAATATAGAACTATAAAATCTTGAAAGGTTGGTGATAATATTTGTGTAAAAATGAAAGTGTAAAATGCTTTTCTGGACTATAAGGTGAAAATCAATGTATTTATTTAAATATGCACAAAGTCCACTACAAAAATCTAAATGATATATTGCCTTCTCTTCCTTCTTCTTTGTGATTTATTTATTTCCATTTTACTGTTGTCAAGCTACCTTATCTCTCTGTGTCAAACCAGCCCACCCCTGCTCAGCATGTAAGCCCTGCTTTATTTTCTGCTGCAACCCGCCGTCCTTGTGTTTGTGTTTTGGGTCAGGCTTCAAAACTTGCTCATAACACCTTCATTGCCATGGTTGCAATAATGAACTCACATCTAAGGTATTTCTCAAAAGGAAAAAAAATTGCATTGATTTTTTTTTTTTTTGAAACAAGAAACAAACAGTGGTGGTCTGAATAAAAATTCAAAGACCTTTGCCCCCGATTTCAAAGGGTCATTGCTGGTGTTGAAATGTTCCTTCAAAACAGTAAAAGAGAGTTAAGTGAGGTTGGAATAAATATCTATAATTTCTGTGTAAAATCTCACTTGAAAAGCAAACAATTAAGTGGGGRAAAAAGAACAAATGCTTAGTGTTAATTAATGCTAGGTTAATTGTTTTGTAAGTAGCTGGTTTTGCAAGTCTTATTTTAACAAAAACAAAATTGTGGGTTAAAACCTTGATAAATAAAAAGAAAAATTAACTTTTAATAATGAGTTTAGTCCTTTTCTTCTCAACTAAAGAGATGTGCAAAACACAGCGTACTTCAGTCCTGTAAAAAAAAGTGCAAAAAAGATCACTTAAATTACACTGATTTAAGGTGTAAAAAGCTAGAACTGCTTCGTTCTGCACCCTCCTTGTCTTTGATTTCTGGGATTGAATGCAACACAGCAAAAGGGGTGAAGAATTTATGGGTTCATTTGAAAAACAAACTGTGTCCCAAATAATTGGTTCCTGTGGGGGAAGCAGCTAGAAGAATGTGTTCAAGCTATTTTGAATCGGACTCATTTTATCTTTGCCTGAGTTTAAAAACAAAAGACCAAATTAATTAAAATGTGCACATTTTAAAAGGTAAGGGTTTTTTTATCACAAAAAAAAAAAATCAGTCTGGCCACGCACATTTTTCTGAAACAATATACTATTGATTCGTCTAACAATCATGGCAGGCTGTGCTCAGCGTGCTTCTTCTCCCCTTAGTGTAACGAGCTGGCARAGGGTTGGCTTGTTAGACTGATGAGGCTCACCTGCTCTTAATGCCTCCAAGCATTCAAAAGTTGACCTACATGCTGGATGTCCTTTATTTGAAACATATATAACCTCAATTTGGGGTGGTATTTTTCCTTGTACGTGTTCTCAGATTTGAGTCATAATAGTCAGCTTTGAGCTACARTGACTGGTAAGCAAACACTTTTAAAATGGCAATACGCCTGTTTATTAATTTGAAGTTTAATTTATAATTTTACTAGAATTTTACTGTTTTATTAACCAAAAAATAATACATTTTTGCTGCAACCATCGCTGTATTAGATTTGGAATTTTGTTTAAACGGCCAAAATTATATGTCTATCATCAGGAACATACTGTATTTATTTGTGTATAATACGATCTCATGTATAATATGACGCACCCTTTTTTGAGCTTAAAAAGCATAAAAAATTAATCCTCAAACTACCTCCAATTTCATACAGACTTCAAGATTTTTCAGCCTTTGCAGTCTTTATACATATCAGTAAAATGACCATAGGACTGTTCATTTTATTTTAACAACATATGTACTAAAAGGTATTTTGACAACAAATATGTATCAGCAAACTATGATTTTGAGCATCATATAAATTCTGGCATTTTACACATAGTCCACCAGGATGCGCCAACACAAAAGTCAGGGACTTCACATGAGATTTGGTCCATCTTGTGGGGGAACAGCGGATTACTTCCTACTCRTGAGCGCCCCCTCTAGTGGGGAAACGTTTTTTCAGGGATACAAACTTTTTCAGAACACCGGCAGCCATTACAGACGAACATGTTTGTTGTTTGAGGAGCGGCCCGGTCACACACTAATGTAATTAGTTTATCATTACTAAGGTGCAGGAATCATTTTACCCTTTTTTTCACATCATGTCGCCTGCCTGGATCTGTTATCTCGCTCTGAAGCACAGAGGAGTGTCAGAGCTA
The DNA here is from genome assembly GCF_001266775.1 of Austrofundulus limnaeus. Lineage (NCBI taxonomy): Eukaryota > Metazoa > Chordata > Actinopteri > Cyprinodontiformes > Rivulidae > Austrofundulus > Austrofundulus limnaeus. Next base: position 735,220 of record NW_013952413.1, on the reverse strand, counting down.
AGCTCGTTTCAACTGCTTTCAACGTTGTGGTCTCATTTCCAGACTCGCCTGAGTCCGGAAAAGAGAATGAAGAATGAAGCCGATATTTCAGTTAAAATACATAAGTAAAAATATTTATGCAAGTATAGTACTACCCCCCAACTTTATAGA
>NW_013952413.1:718109-734701 GCF_001266775.1 Austrofundulus limnaeus | reverse complement strand
ATATATTATTATATTAGGTCAGTATTTTAGACCCCTCTAGCAACTTTTTTTTCCAAAAAGTGACTAGCAACAAATCTATCGACTTTTCCCGGTGTTTTTTAGAGACTTTTAGGAGCTTTGGCGACAGCATTTTCCAAGCACTTTTTTCCCCTTCCTTCTCCTTTCCTGAGGTGAGCCCCTCCCCCTAAAGCCATCCGACTCACTGAAGACTCGTGCGGCACCCCCACCCCCGGCTGAAGTCAACAGAGAGGAGACCGCTGCAAATGAACCACACATGAGCAAAGCTGCCACTGCTTCTGTCTGGTTTACAAATCGGGTTGTAATATTTACTGTAACGTTTTTTTTTTTCTCTGATACTGTCTGTCTAAACTAAATCTCTGGACCCAGCTGCATTTGACTCACAAATCAGTCACTTCTTCACCTCTTCTTCTCTGTGCCTCGTGACATCAAACCGTCTGCAGATTAAATTTAAGATTCCCACAAATTTGATTTATGTGAATCAAATTTAAATTTTGAAGTCATAAAATTATTTTATTTCATTATGTTAAATTACAGTTCTAAACAGGTTTAGTGCTTTTCTTCACTTTTTTTCTGTTTATCATCTATCATATGGCTCAGATCACAATTATGGGCAAATATCCAACTAACATCTAGTGACTTTTAGGACAGCCAATAGGGACTTGTCTTGCTCAGGTGTTGGCAACACTGCTGGAGTGTTGTAGGCTATTTTGTTGTAGTAATAATTTTAAAAATCTGCAACATTATACAACATAGGTTTTGGAAAATGGCAACTCGGTATACAATTGAACCTTACCGTCGGACCARGAAAGTACGTTTTCTGAAGAACCGGAGCGAGTACAGAAGTGATGATTCACCTTGGTAAGATTTGGTATGCTTGTTTGTCTTTGTGTCTATGGTGTATAATGATGTGATTGTGATGCTGTAATTCTGAGTGTTTTATGTGCTGCAGAACAGGAACCTGCTGTAAAACAGCAATTATGCTGAGTCAGGCTTGATTTTTAATAACCTTTTCCTGTTGAATAAATCAAATCAAGATATCTCCCAGTCATCCTCACATGCACATGTTAAGCTAATTTATTTATTACTAAAATATGGTGTAAGCCAGCTAAAGAGCACAGATCATAATATAAGCTATAACCATAGATCACAGATAGACCATACAACTGAACAAAACAGTGAGTTGTTTTCAGCTTACCTGGGCATGCGACAACGGTGTTTGTGTCCTTCTGAGTGTTGGAATTGCATCGTCTTTTAGTGATAATCTTGTAATTAGTCCACTGTTTTATTGTCTTTTGTTCAGAAAGCTATCAGCTGTAAAGTGGCTCTCACAAATATAGTTTTGTTTTTGCTTTCTCATCGGAGGGTTATTTCCAAAAATGAAATCAAACCATTTCTCAAGAACCGTGTCATCCTTGGCATCCGAAAATACATTTCCTCAAAGGCAGTTTTTAATCCAAAACGGACTGGACTCAGAAGTATTATGAGCTCAGCAGATGGAGTTTCACCACTTGTTTGCTAGTTGTTGCTGCTGATAGCCTGCAGGAGTCATGGGGGAGGTGTGCTAAGTGATGAGGAAACTCGGCTGGGAGACACAGCYCAGAGGAGGAGCTGCTCCTAGAAGGCAGTTCTAGGCYAAACTGGTTGTTTTTGCTCTCCTGCATGGCTGCCTCAGAGCATTAAAGGATTTCTCAAACGTGCATAAATGAGTCAAAGCAAGACTGCATGTTTTTGTTGAGGGGATAATGTTGATATAAAGCTAAAAAAAATGATTTTACAWGAAATTGCCCCTTTAAAAAAAAYAGGAGTGTACATGAACATACTTTTTGTATTGACTTGTTTATTTTTTTTAATCTAGATACAATTCACAAAATCAGGCAAACTAATGCAGAAATTTTACACAAATGACAAGAACAATCAGGACCCAAAATCCCAAAGGCAGAACATCAAATGATGACTTCGGTTAAATGAAACATTAGATCAGATTACAGAAGCTGAAAACGCATAAGTTATGTACACTGCCCTTTCAAAACATTTTCAGACTTTCAGTTTTTCATTAGCAACAGTCCTAAGGAATGTTGTCTTGTACCTGAATGAATGCCAGTTTTACAAATCCTCAGGCATGGTAAATATTCAGAAGACTGCCTACTTTAACTTCATCCTGAAGCCTTGATGTTTAACATCACAATTATGTATTTTTTAACGGTGTGGGAGTGCTGAGTATTCAGRCATGGAACTCTATTATAATATTCAGCAAGATAGTGCTCATTGAGATGAATCATGGGGRTCTGTTAAATTCGTCCTTGTCAACTTACATGTGCTGAGCTGCAGAATCCAAGTGATTTTAATTCACAAAATTTAACAATCAGTTTCCTCAATAAAAAGGGTAAATCATGAGATCAATTGCCATCTTTTAAAATAGCGTTCCCCTCGTTTCGGTGAAATGGTTTGACTCGGGGAATAATGCAGATGAGTGCTTGAGCATAACAGGATGTTTTGAAGTTAAAGATCAACTTGATCAAATATGAGCCTACAAAAACTGAATTATTTTTATCAACATTAGCTACTTTTCTGATGTTAGTGTGTTTTAGGGCATTTGGTCAAAGGAATTKTTACCAAGTGTGTGCTAACAGTTGGGCTGACCTGAAATGAGCAGAGTGTGCCAAATTAGTTTATTGTCAGTCAGTTGTATCGTTGCAAACAGACTATGAAGATTGTTTCTGTTTTGCTTTTGACTGCTCCATTCTGCAGGGGTTGCCATAGATTTTGAGCAAAATTGTAATCTATGACATTGTAATAAAGTTAAATCAACACATCCTGCATTTAAAAACTATTTGGTTTATCCAGTTGCTCATACAATCATTAGCTTCATTGTGGGAAAGTTATTTGCCTGGCATGTTTTCATTTTATTGCAAATCAAACAAAAGCATAGAATAAACATCTTGTGTTGAGAAATAAAGAGATATTGGATAAAACGAACAATAGCTTAAAAAATTAAAGAATAAATAAACCAGCATAATGGAAGAATCAGGAAAGCAAACAATGTGGAAGTGACTGTAATTGCTTTATTGTGTTGATTTTGTTTATTTTTTGGTAACAATGTGATTTTGAAATTGTGGGGTTTTTAAGATTTTCATGTGAGGCAGCAGATGAAATCCAGTGTCTCGTGTGGCTGCAACAGTTCACGTCCTCGCTCTCCGTATCTGTTTGTTTCTTGAGACAACGCCTTAAAATGTCACGGTTGTAAAAAATTTAGTGTGGTGGTCGTGTTCCTCTTTATATTCCCTATTGAAGGGACCAAAAAGCTTGGAGTGACACGTTGTGGATTTTTTAACAACATCTTGAGTAGTTTTTTAGCCACAGTGAACCATCTGTGCACGCAAAATTATCTGACAGCTGTCACTTCACAGCTTTTTTTTTTCCCCATTTGGAGTGCTTTCTCAGGCAAGTTTATCCAGCTATAAATGTCTGTATGCAAAAATATCCAGTGAATCATCATCAGATTTATTCATTCACACTTGAAATGTCATGGAGATTTTTATTTTTTGCCCGATAACACTGTTTATAAATGTCTTTCAACAATTTGTGCGTAAATGTTAACAAACAGTTAGATCGCAACATTGCAAAAGCAGATCTATCACATTTGTTGAATTTAGCATGTGTGTGTGTATAGCAGTTTGACCTGACTGTTATGGGCTCTCATTGGTTTTTTTTATGCAAATGTTAGCAGTGTGTTGTAAATGTATTATAAAATCAGCACGGTTAAACAGTTGTTCTATTATCAGATGTTTACATTATTCATTTAACAATTGCATGCAAATTTGGTATGGGATGAAAAAAAAWTTTTTGACACAAAGATAATAGAGACATTCAAGGAAGAAAATACCAGCAAGTAACTTTGATTAATTTTGACGTGGTCAGATCAAAGCAAAACTTTTTACCCCCTTTATGGAGTTGAATCAAATACATTTAGACTAAAGTATTAAAGGGGCAATATCATGTAAAATCAACTTTTTTGAGTTTTATATCATGTTATAATGTTATACTCTCATAAAAAAACATRCCCAGAGCCTTTTTCTGACTCATTCATGCATGTTTGAGAAATCCTGCAGCATTTTTAGGAAGCCATGCTGAGGAGCAAAACGACAGGTGGGGACCAGAAACACCTTTTGGGACCAGAAATGCCCCTGGGACGTATCTTTAAGCTGAACTTCCTCATCACGGCGCACACCTCCCCACCCCCACACCCAACACACAGGAGGAGGTTCTTAAAGAGACAGAGGCCAATTTCAAGGTGTTTCGAAGAGGAAGTGATGAGAAGATAAGTTAATTTTCTATTTAAACAGAAAAACAGCATTTTAATAACAGATAAAGGTGACATAGATACTTTATTTTGGTATAGTATTTAAATGTATGCCTGAGAAACACATAATATTGCCCCTTTAATGTTAATTACTTGTCTGTGTCCCTAATAAATGACGATTAAAACCAGCCTAATCTCGTAGAGTCCAATGCAGTTAGGTCCAAATTTGATGCAGCGCAGGGTTAGAAACTGTTTCGTGTAAGTTTTTTCATATCCAAACAAAATAATAACCGCTTAGCTCGTWGTGCGAAATAAGATGTCCCATTCAAATAACTCACTTTCCCGCCTTTTCAAATGCCACCCGTAATCATATACATTGTGCCGAAAACTATTTCCGTACCAAACGCCCTTGCAACTTTAAATTCGGGAGAAACAATGYGCTGTGCTGTCTTATTGTGAGCAGAAAGCCCAAGGAAGCTGCTGCAGAGAGAAAGGCCTCTTGTATAGCCAGATCAGAGCTTAACTGTCAGGCATCCTGCCAGGACAGCTGCACTCGTTTGAAAGACTTGCAGCCACAGCCACGAGGCACCTCAGAGGAGAGTCGGATGTATGGATATCGCTGCCTAACCTCAAAAACGGAGCAGAGAGAGAGAGGGAGAGCACTGTAAAGAGGCCAGATGGCACAACAGCTACCTTACTGTGATGAAGGGCTGAAAACAAGTCTTGTTCWGGTTCAAATTTAGCTTCTGGTATATCAGCCAATCAGCTAATTAGGTTCTTATTCAAAGAAAATGTTGCTGCCTACTTTTGGATGTGTTTAATTTACAATAAGCATGCCRTTTTTAATGTTTAAATGAACTTAATTGGAAAAACTGTACAGAAAATGTGAGACAGCACAAGGAACAATACTTTAACTTAAAATCTCTTATGGTTTATTTCTTATGTAAAACAAAAAACTGAAATAAGTGTGTGTGTAAACATGGCTGTTTGTCTTTGTGTTAGCACAACAATGAACTCCTAACCCAGAGGTGCCCAAAGTGGGGCCCACGGGCCAAAATTGGCCTGCCGAGCCAATTGATTTGGCCCACCAGCAGTTGTCCTGGTTATTAGATTGTAATTATGTTAAGATTAAATATAAAATACAAGTAACTACAAGAGACATTTAGACTAGATTTAAGCCCATATATAGATTTGTACACCTTATAAGACCACATCTGCTCAAATTTTAAATTATGARAAGTCCCACGAGTCTTTGCTGCCTGAGCATACATTGAATTTTCTCCATGTCTATGGACTGAAAAAAAACTAAAGAATGTGGGCAACCACACTGGCTGCTAGCTTAATCATAAAAAAAATAAAACAACTTTGCTTAAGTAATAAGAATTTCTTACTTGATTGCATTTAGCCCGCGATGCTCAGACTGATTTTAATTTTGGCCCTCTCAGGAAAAATGTTTTTTTTTTTTTTTTTTTTGGCCCTCTCAGGGAAAATATTTGGGCACCCCTGTCCTAACCTGTCTTAAAATAACCCTTATTTGTTGGGATTTGCACTCCAACCCGGCCAAGACCGTGAATTGATTAAAGTGAAGTTCAGAAAAATAAATGAAACAATCCAGCCTGTTTTTAACAATAAATAGTAACTTTACAATGAGTTTTGTGTTTATTTTGACAATATAAAGGCAGTTTTTTGTTACAGATGTTCAGTCCAACATTTTTTTCTGGACAATAAATGCACGTTTTAACCATGTAGAAGTATTTTTTTTTTCTTTTTAGATATATTGCTTTTATTTAGCTTTTGTTTAAAATCAGTTTGTATTTTTCTCTTTAGATGTGTTGCATTTAATGGCCTTACTTTTTGGACTGTACTGTTTGTCTTTATTGTGTTCACACTTTCCTTCATTGTATCCCGTCTGTTTTTCTCTTCACAATTTAATTTGAGTGTGTTATCTCTGTGTTTACATAAAAAGTGACATTGTCTTGAAGACTAATATATTTCCAACTATAATGATTCTTTTTTATAGGTGCTTACCAGGCCTTAAACTAAAGTCCACTCCTTGTTATAATTTCGCCTCTAGAAATCTGGAGTCCTCTGTACATCTTTGAAAAGATTTCTTTTCTCTGTGTTTTAAAGGTTGGTGAGCTGTTACGTTCTATGGTTTTATGCTGAATAATGCTTTTGTTTGAAATCTGTAGCTATAATTTTATCTTCAACATTTTCAGAGGAATAAACGTGGTGCTTTTTTAAAAATCAGACAGAGAATACACTTACACTTTGTTCCTCTTCTGCCTAAAAATGGCTAAGATTAAACACAGCCCCTTGGGGAAAACAAAGTAATTCATGAGAAGAAGAAAAAAGGAATGTGTGTTGTATGATCATCATTGTATGTGCCCATACAGGGATGAAATTTGTGCTYTGCATTTGACTCATCACATTTAAAAATACACCCAAGTGGAGCTGGGGAGCAGTGAGGGAGGTGTCTTGCTCAAGGACACTACAACATATGAGATGGGCAGAAAATTGTACCCGTGACTTTTTGGTTCAAGGTCTTTTGCCTATTTTACACCATTTTTGGTGTTTTTTTTATATATATATATTTATCTTTAAGAGGAATTTTACCACCATCTAAATAGTAAACTAAGCAGAAGCTCCTGCATGATTATTACTGTCATAATTAATAAAAACAGAAATTGTGAAAACAAACAGCGTTTTATAGCTTTTTTAAAACTATTAGTTCTGTCTAAAAACAATATGTTACCTAAACAAATTGTGCCTTTATCTAAATGATCACTGACRCTGCCTTCATTTTGCTTTTGAAATTAAAACAAAGACAGCAAAACAATTTACATTTTTATTGCATTCCCAGCAGTAAAACGGTAATTAATTATTGTAAGAGGTAATTACAATGAATAATTGCAAACACTAATATGTAGTCTAACTCCATGTGCTTTCACTTTTTCTATAATATTTTAAACAGTTAAATTCATTTGTATTTAATAAACTTAGTTTATCTAAAAAATTACAGCTAAATAAAACCTAGCCAAGATGTTTACTGAAGCTCACAAATGAACTTTTTATAAGGATATTTCTTCTACCTTCAAATCATTGTATTTATATTTATTAGGTAATTACTATTGTTTTGAACATTAAAAGGTAGATGGCAGCAATGTTGAAACAGCATTTTAAATGTGAAAAACAAATCTTTTGCTACCAGGAGAACTTTTTTTTTTTGTTTAGCTTGTTTTAATGTTTTTGACAGAGCTGACATTATTAACTGAAAACACGATTGACAAAGAGTTTCCTCTGCAGCCTGAGTCTGGAGTCTCAGGTGTTGATATGGGTTGTCACAGAAACAAGTTTGGAGTTGGATAGCCTGGATGAGGTGGTGGGCACTGAAGTAAACGTTGAAATTTCGGGAATTATGTTCATTTAGGTTCATCAGAGTTTGGCGGAGTTGAAAAATGTAAAGGCTTAAAAAACTGCAGCTCAGGTTCCAAACCTGCTGAGGAACAGATTCAAGTCATTGGCTGCTGGGGCTCCTCGGTGTTTAAAATCGACTTCATCTTCCTTCTGCACATCACTGATTTTCATATCAGGATGTCATTTTTGCTAAAATGAATTCTAGAACATGACATAAAYCCGATGAATGCTGAAAACCACTTAGGAAAATCATTTAAACTGATAAGGTATTGAAATGCGCTAATATAATCCTTGGTCCTTTTTATTCATTTGGAATTAGAAGACTGTGTGGAGCTCTCTCTAACTCACCTTGTTTTATGTTCCTGCAGTTGGTTTCAGCAGGAAACAGAAAACAAGTAAAAGTCCAGCAGGGACGACTCTCATTCTGAATCTTGGCATATTTTTATCATATATCTGCTRGTCTGTTGAGGAAATCTGTTGTAACAGCAATTAAAAAACTATTGGAATACAAATTCCCAAATATTGGGTAAATAGTTTTATATTGGATTCGATTAACTTTAGTTTTGTAGACTTGTATTCTTACTTGTTTGTTAGATGAGCAGTGTGTTGTGCTTGTTTCAATMCTGCTGTATTTTATTTGAACTCAACTGGATTGATTTTGTTGAGAAATTCCTCTTACACATTGAAAAACATATTCTCAGTGTAGTTTTCTTCTGGAGGTTTTTTTTTCTTTTCAAATGAGCTCAGTTCTGCCCTGTTTATGATTCATGGATAGTTCAAAATTACACTTCTGTGCTGACAGGTCTTCTAAGTTATTGGTTAAAAAAAGGCCACAACAAAGAATCTTCTCAATAGGTAGAACTATATTTTTCTAGATGTCTGTGTTAGATGGGGAGCTGGTGCTTAAAGGTGTTGATGTATAGACTGAATTATCAAGAATGGGATCAAATAAATAAGATGTTTCACTTTTATGGGCACCTCTTTTTGTCCACAAGATGATAAAGTTCAGCAATCCTTTATCAAACACTGAATGAGAGCTGGGTTTAGAGGACTGACCTGCATTCCACAGATGAATAAAAGGGCGCATCTATTGATTTTTTTCTTCTTCTTCACTCTCTCAAGGTCATTGAAATGACTGTAATTGAAGTTTTATTAATGGACCCACTGGAATATTGTGGAGCAGATGAGAAGTTCCATGTGGACTGGCCTGAGGAGATATCCCCCCAATTTTGTTCATTGATAAATTGTTCAGTGTGGATCCTATAAATTGTAATATGAGAGTGGTTTAAATATTTAAATTCAAATGAATAATGTGACAAAACGCTGATTCAAGTGCTAACTTGAGTAGGTGTATAAACTTTTTTCACTTTATTTGCTTGCTTTATCATTCACAAGGTCACCATACACTCAGGCGGGTCACATTTATTAACKAAGACTGGCAAAATCCTATTGCTGAAAAAAKATTYTGCATATTGATAACCTGGTATCTTTAAAGGGCCAATATTGTGTTTTTCTCAGGCAAATATCCTATACCAAAATATAGTAACCATGTCACCTTCAGTTGTTATGAAAATGCTGTCTATATATATAAATCTAAAATTACTTTGTCTTCACATCATAGCCATTTATAAGCACCTTGAAAATGGCCTCTGTCTCTTTAAGAACCTCCTACCACTTCTGTCACAGTCATTTCTGCACATCATTACAATGTTTAATGCCATTTACAACCAGGAGTGTTCTATTTTGTTGTAATGATAATTTAAAAAAAACTGCAACATTATACAATATCGGTTTTGAAAAATAGCAACTCAGGATACAATTGAACCTTACTTGAATGATCTCACGTTGAGCCAGAAAATAGGTTTTCTGAAGAATCAGAGCGAGTAGAGAGACGACATTTCAGCTTGGTAAGGTATCTCCCAGTCATCCTCACAGACACACGTCAATGTTAAGCATTTTTTATTACTAAAATGTGAAACTTTTAGTGATAATCTTTTTTATTAGTCCACTGTTAAATTCCCTTTTGTTAAGAAAGCTATCATCCGTAAAGTGGCTYGCACAAATATAACTTCCTTTTTTTGGAGACTTTTAGTCTAATTTTGCATAGTTTTTGTTTCAGTTCTTCTGGTTTGATTCAGTGTATTTGGTTGTTGTTTTTTTTTTTTTTTATCAAAATGTGAAAAAGATCCAATGTTTTTTATAAGGCCTTCACCAAATTTTATATTGTGAGTTTTCTTTTTCAACATTATTGTATAGGCACTCAAGTAGGTCACTAACCCAAACTTAAAAATTACCAGCTAAAAATGTTCAACATCTTTTAAGAAGTTTCATGTTTTATTAAAAAAACACTATATAAAAATGAGCTAAATTAAGCAAAATTAGTGATATGTCTACAGAAAAAACACTCCTGTTTTTGAACCTGGAAAACTCATTCTGCCTTTGAGTAAGTCATATGAATGATTGAAGTTAAAACTTAAGTTCAGTCCAATTTAAAACAATCTTTATTTAGCAACAATTTCTTAAAATAATCTTACAATTTAAATAATGCAAATTTTGACCTGTTTCTAGCTCATGGTAAATGCACAGATCCAGTTTCTCTTTGATTTCTCATCTAGTATCTGAATACAAAGATGAAGTTATGTTAGTGGTAGACCCCTCTCTTTCGTTACTTATGCCCCTTTTCTACTAGTGCCACTTAGTGTAGTGTCGGTACRGGTCAGTTCAGTTGCTTTTCCATTGACGTTCCAGTCCGGTTCCAGTGGGTGTGTTTTGGGTGGTTGGTGGAGGGTTTTTTGGGGGGTTTTCAAAAAAAAAAGTTAATGCGCAAAATGAGAGCTGGAAACATAAGTTTTGAAATTTTAAAAAATTGCTAAAAATTCGAATTAAAATTGAATAAAAACATGACTAATGTCACTGCTACAATTGGAAAAAATGGTGCCTCGAGTTGTTGTTGTTAAGGCAGCTCMGACGAAACCAGTGACTCCTCCCCCTAGCCAATCAGTGACGAACAGTGTTCTGATGTCGCATTTTGGTGTCTACTGGGACCACTTGGAACCACAACAAAGTAGGTACTAAAAAAGGGCTGGTTCCATGAATCTGACCTAATGGAAATGGTTTCAAACCGCACTGACACTACACAAGTGGCACTAGTGAAAAAGGGGCATAAAATATGTAATCAAGCCTTTCTAATAATCTGCGCCTGTTATCTGAGGTAGCAGCAAACCCTGAATGCAACTTTACTTGTGGCTTATTTTATACATGCTCAGTGTCAATCCATCAATCTGAATGCAATGTTGCACCCCTTTTCTATACCAAATTCAAAAACTGCATTTCCTTATCACCATCTACTATCTTTCTCCCCACATCTAATATGTCTCCTTATCTTTATTCTTTGCATTCATGTATTGTGTCTTCTGGCAGCCTAAGTAGCTTATTGTTGTTGGGAAAACGCTCTCCCCTAGGAGCCATAGGCAGTCGAGAGTGGATTGCCTTAGAGAGTTGCATTTTTACTTTGTCAGTTGTGATGAAGGATGAGAAAGATTGTGTTCTTTTGAGATTTAGTGCATCAAATGTGGGAATTGTAAAAGGCGCGATAAAAAAAATCTTTACATACAGTTGTGAAGAGTTAGAAAAGATGAAGTTATATCAAGTCCCAAGGTGATGTGAGACCTTGCTGAATGTATAACTAAGTCATCTGTGTACCGTGTTGTTTATCACAGTCAGGATGCACTTAATGTGAAATATGGCTTTCCCTGTAACATGTTTATTGGTTGTTGTCATGCACGTTGTTGATTTGTCTCAGTGCCAATGTCACAAAGAAAAGTTATTGTTCATTTTTCAGCCTTAGCAGAAAAATGCAGTCTGTTTCAGATCTTGGTTTCACACTTTTTAAGTGTATAATACAGTAGTAACTGAGGTAAATTTATGTACTGTTCATCTGACATAAACCAGCTGTTTTCACACATATAATGATGCCTTACAGGTTTGAGCCATGATGTGAGGCTTCAAATGAGAACACAAACTTTCAWATAAAGCATGCTGGTCTTTTTTGTGGAATTTTAGAACATTGCTATTTAAAATCAATTAAACCCCGTGAAAGAGCTAATGTATGAACATAAATTTTGTGCAAAATTAAGGGTTTGTGTGTGATCTTTTCTGCACATCTGTCTTCTGTCTTTGACTGGTCGTATTTTAGATGCAGATGCATCTAGTCTAGAAAACATAAAACAGCAGTCATTATGGATAATGATCTAAACAAAATCAAGCAGCACGCTCAGTGTGTTATGCTTCTCCTCTATGCACGCTCTATCCAGGCACAACTTGTTGTGCTCGTTGGAGGAGCGTTTCCAGTTGTGTGACTACTTCTCATGTGGAGAATTTCCTGCTGTTTAGTGCATGTGTGAAAGGACAACTGCAGGCAAAGTCTGTAATTTTAAAGAGAATTCTCAAGCATTCATCTGTGAAAACAGCTATAATTGTTATCATTTGTGGGTTTTGTTGTGTTGGGTTTTTGCAATAGTGAGGTTGAGCGTTACCAGCTAGATATAGTTGTCTCACTTATACTCACAGCTTGGGCTCTAGAACCCAACTCCTGCAGAGGGGCTGGACTCTCCTGCTCCAGAGTTGTCCAGGGAGAGAGGCATTGAGCGGGTGTGGGGATACTCACAGCGGGGTGATTGGGAGGAACAGCTTCCCTGATCAGAACCTGATCGAAGTTTTGTTGGTGGACTTTTGTTCTAAGCGTGGGTTGTCCATAACGAACACCATGTTCGAGCATAGGGTGGGCCATAAGTGTACTTGGTACCACCTTAGGCCAAAGTTTAATGATGAATTTTATAATTATGTCATCTGACCTGTGACCCTGTGTCTTGGTGCAGAGAGGGGCAGAGCTGTCAACTGGTGGTGAGTTGGATCCAGAAGCGGGGAAGCCTGCCGGACAGACCTGGCAAACATTTAGTGAGGGTGAACTGGGAATGTCTGGCAGAGCCCCCTGTCCATGTGATCTTCAACTCTCACCTCAGAGAGTTTTCACATGTACCAGGGGAGGTTTCTAGGAGCTGTGACCWGAAGGTCAGCAGTGTCACTGCGGCAACTTAAGAACCAGGCCGTTAGGCTGAAAAAGACCTTCAGGAATTGGCTTTCCCAGTGGACTCCTGGAGCAACTAATGGGTACATGGTAGTCCGAAGGGCCACAGCTTTGGTGGGTACAGATGCAAAATCTCGAGCATGGGAGGAATTCGGGGAGTCCATGGAGAAGGGCTTTCAGTTGGCCTTGAAGAGGTTCTAGCAAACCGTTCTGCAACTTAGAAAAGAAAAGCGTTCCCTGTCCCAGGTTGTACGTGGTTTGGGTGGAGAGCTAATGACCGAGACTGAGAATATCGACTGGGCGGTGRAAGGAACACTTCGAGGATCTCCTCAATCCACCCTCCATGTCCATCTTTGAGGAGGCAGAGTCTGAAGACTCAGGGAAAGATGAGTCCATTACCATGACAGAAGTCACCAAGGTAGTCAAAAAACTCCTCAATGCCAGGGCAGAAGGGGTGGAGGTTCGACCCAAGATGCTGAAGGCTCTGGATGTTGAAGGGCTGTCATGGTTGACAAGCCTCGTCAACATTGCATGGATGACCGGAACAACTCTTGTGGAGTGGCAGACCAGTAGTGGTTCCCATTTTTACAAAAGGGACTAGAGAGTGTGTTCTAAGTATTGTGGGATCACACGTCTTGCCCTCCCCAGGAAAGTTTATTCCAGGGTGTTAGAAGGGAGGCCCTAATCAATCATCGAATCTCGAATTCAAGAGGAGCAGTGTGGCTTTCGTCCTGGTCGTAGAATAGTGAACMACTTGTAGGAGGCAGTGGGGAAAACCCAGTACTCGCTGGAGGGATTATATATCCTCTCTGGCCTGGGAACACCTCGGGGTCCCCCAGGATGAACTGTAAAATGTTGCTGGGGAGAGGGATATCTGGGTTTCCCTCCTGAACCTGTTGCCTCCACCCGACTAGGAATAAGAGGCTGAAGGAGACTGAAATGAGTGTGTAATGGTTTGTACTTCCTTTTTTTTTCTTCTTGTCCTGTTTCCGGTGTGTGTTTTTTGTATTTTTTCAGTCCTATATTTTACTTCCCTTGGTAGTCCTAGTTTAGTACAACTATAATTATGACATCAACACATCAGTTGATTCTCTCCTTAGTACATATTTTCAGATGTTCCCTGCTTGATTCATGTTGTTCTCATTTTCTGACACGTCCCATCTATAGTCACAGCTTCATGGCAGTCCTGAAGTTAAACTTCATTCATCTAATTGTGAGAATAAAATTAACTTTTTAGATCCATCCCGGCTTCCTAGTTGTCTTTTGTTTTGTTTCTTTACTTTTAACACATGGATCACAACAAATGTGATGAAAGTCATCATTCCTCTTTAGCTCATAATGATCCTTATCTACAACCATGAATAAGTGTATGATCATTGCTTAAAACTAAATGACCAATAAATGGATTTTAATGAAACTCTCAGAAAGTAATCACTGGATCTAATGTACATTCACAACTGATTGAGTTTTGAAGTCAAGCCAGTGTAAGATGGCTACCACAGCTAATAAGATTAACCAACAGAAAAATGGCTGTAACTCTTTTGATTTTACAGATATTGAGCCACTATTTAGTGTCATCACTGAGAGTCATGTCCAACACATAATGTGTGCACTAAGACATCAGCAAGGATTTGCAATGTTTTAGGCACAAATAGGCATGGGCCGGAGACCGGTTTCACTGTATAGCACAATATAGAAGTCACAGTTTCAACATTCTCAAATTTTCTGCCATACCGTTCCTACAGTTTAAGCGTTGTTGTTTTTTTTTTATTATTATTATTATTTGGTCTGTGCCTGCAGGGGGGTGCAGGTTGTATGATTGTTGAAGGAAAAGAGTTCCCCAAACKTTTTCCCCCATCTAAAACAATGATGCCAGCTATATGAAAAATACTTAGGATGCTGTAAAAAAGACAGACGGCAACTTCTTGTAGACAGTGGAGGCAACACATCTAACGTTAACACAGCACCAGGTAAAGTTTATGCTATCTTGAAATGATCGAGCTAACTTTAGCATCAACCATTARTGAAACACGTCACCGTGTGGCTGTGCCATATTGTGTCGGTCACAACTTGTCTGCAAAATTGTTTTGGAGTTGTTGGATTGTGTATTTGATAAMTTTTAAGTGAAAGGCGATATAACTGAATGAAGCTTTAGCCGAGCAGCTCTTTAGCTGAATTTGCGTTTCAGAAACACGCGTTCACAGTTGTGATTTCATGTTTCTGTGCGCGTAATTACATAATCTTTACTTCAAACACCCCTTTGAAGTTTAAAGCACAATAAAAACTCCCAACATGATACATTACTTTAATAAGAAGCCTGGTTGTGCAGAATACATTGATTTAATTTAACTARTAAAGCATTACAAAAGCAGTTATCTTATTAGACATAAACTTTATCAGGATAACTTAATTGCATTAGGTGCTAAAAATCATACATATAACTGCGTGCAAATAAATAAGATTTCAGCAAAAAACCTCTGTGACCTAAATAACAGCTTCTAAAGAAAATTGAAGTTGAATATGATAATAGAAAAGTTCTTTTCTTTTCTTTTGTTTTTAAATACCAATTTCAAAATAAAACTTTTTAGAGCTGTAATCACAATACCGTGAAACCGTGATATTTTTGTTCAAGGTTATACCATCCCATGCCTAAAAAGATTCCACTTCCTTGTTTTGTTTTGTTTGTGTGTGTAAGAGAAGAATTGTTGCATTAATGATTTTTAACTATTTCAAACTGATAGATTTACTAAAAATGTTCTCAGGATTGGTTTAATGATTACACACAAAGAGTGCTGTGCGGTGATTTTATCTTACAGCAGTTCTGACTTTCTCTGTGCTTAAAATGAGCCTCCGAGGCTGCCTTATTGTCAAAGGAACCCAAATGTGAGGGGTCATCTTGTGTCTAACTTTGTTTGCTGCAAAGCTGCAAGAGCCCACCAGCAACCCTTACTTTCTCTGTGATCTTTCCTCGATCCTTTTGCCCTGCAGCAATCCCCACAGCTGCCAGCAAGATCTATGTGACCCTTGATGACTGGCCAGCCAATGAACTCCTCTTGAAGAAAAAGACTCACAAAAGAATTTAAAAGAAGGTTCAGTTGAGGACAATGTGCAGCTTTGTTTGCTTGAAGACTAATCACCACACTCATTGGCTTCTCGAGACTAACGGTTCTAGAGGTCTCCAAAGAGCTCAGAACCATCTTACGGGAGGAGAAATCAATGCAACACACCCAGCCAAAGATCTTTGTCTAACCTGTTTTTAAAGAATTTTTGTATGTTTTAAAAAAAACAGATAGCTCGATAGCTCATTTAACCATTTTTCAACTTGCACAGCATMGACTCGGGGACGTGAGTGAATGCATTACAACACAAAACAAAGCAGTCGATTGATTTGTCCAAAGTATGAAACACCTGAGACAAAGCAAACATACACTATGAAAGCTTAACACTGAGAAAAAAAAAGGATTTTTTGGGTGTAGTAACATTTATTTAATTATCCTTTTAAATCTTACAAAAAAAAATCAAAATTTCTGAACCACTAGAATTTACTAAATAAACATGCATTATATTTATCAATGTTACTGTACAAAAAGGTAAATACTAATATCATTTTACCAGTAATATTTAAGTGCTTTTTCTGGACAGCACATAAGGATGAATATATTAAGTAACTTCTACTCTTCTGGGCTAAAACTGAGGGTGCATGCACACACAAAGGCTGCTTCTCCTCATTTCCTTGCTTCACTTTTCAAGGAGAGGACAAGACATGGT
>NW_013952413.1:712811-717430 GCF_001266775.1 Austrofundulus limnaeus | reverse complement strand
TAAATATTACATGAATTTGTAGCATTTAAATTTATGTAACAAATGTTAGTGCAAATTTGTTAGAGGATTTTTTTCAAGTACATCTTACAAGTTATTTTTTTAGTTAAGTCAAGTCAAGTTAGCCCCAATTTTTTCGTTTTAATTTATTTACTATTTTATCTTCTTCAAACCAACTTTCAATCCATAATGATGAATAAATATTACATGAATTTGTAGCATTTAAATTTATGTAACAAATGTTAGTGCAAATTTGTTAGAGGATTTTTTTCAAGTACATCTTACAAGTTATCTTTTTAGTTAAGTCAAGTCAAGTTAGCCCCAATTTTTTCGTTTTAATTTATTTACYATTTTATCTTCTTCAAACCAACTTTCAATCCTTTTTTTAAAGAAGCCTAAATGCCAGTTGTATAAATAAGCTTGAACTGTCAGTCAGTTTTGCAGAAGTAACAACTTTCTTTTGTCTCAAATTATTCTGAGAAGTCTCACCTAAAATTCCCACATAGTAGGATCACATCAGGACGCATCTTCCACAGAAACGAGATGAATTAGCAATAAAGAACAAAAAAGATTCCTCTAGCAACTTTAATGACTACCCATGATCCTCCACTCCTTCCTCCACATATTCCACCAGGGAGACTGAGGGTGATGTGGGGTGTGCCTGAAGTTTTCTGCTTACACTTATTGCTTTTGCTACCAAAGACAATATTATTATCTCCAGCTGCAGGCCTCACAGCACACAGCTTGTAAATAATAAACCATGCTGGACAGAAGCCTGTGAGGCCACTGCTAATCCTGCTATTATTCCACTTTTATTGGTGCTAGTTGCTCATTATTTCTCATCTCCTCTGGCTGAAGACAGCCGGTTAAATTATTTTCACCCATTGTTTTCTTCTGCCACAAAGACCAAATTAGCATTAAGGACAGACAACATTTCGAGATGCCTTTTGTTTCCTTTTAGCCCTTTTCCTCACTCTTGGCCCAGTTAGTGGCTGGAAGACATCACAAAGTGACTACTGGTCCTAAAAGTTGCTACAAGTAAAATAAAACTAGAAGAAGAAAAAAAAATCCCTGTAATTTCATTTCAAACTTATTTATTTATTTTGTATACAAAACTTTGAAAAGTAATCTTCAGATTTTTGTTTGAAGTCTTCTGGAGTCTGTGCTGACATCTGATGAGAAAGATAATGTTTTACTCAAAATCCAATTCAAGACGTTATAATGAGAAGCATAAGGGCATTGGTTTTGCTTTCAGAGACCAGCAGTTTTCTGTATTTTGTCAGAATGGAATGAAAAAACAAACATTTTGTTTGGTCTCTCTGCAATCACTCTCATGAAAGAAATGTCCCTGACAAGCCTTTGGGCAAAACTAGTTGTTTGCTTCATTGAGCCCTTTGAAGCTATAAAAAAACCACCTAAAGATTTTCAGCTAATGAAATGGCTGTAAAGCTTATCTATACAGGCCTGCATTTCATTACAATGTTGTTGTTTTTTTTATTTATTTATTTTATTCATTTATTTTACATTTCAGTGCTGTATGAATAACATTCTAACAACAGCTAGAAAAGTGTTTTTTGGTAGAAAACCTGTACTTTTTATTCCTTCACACAAATGCTTGCCAAAGGAAAATTGCAGTCATCTTTGTATTTCGTTTTCCTTCTTTTTCTTATTTAGATTTATACTGAAATGGCCGAGTTACCGYGGCAGAAACTATTGCAAGGGCACACCTGTCATTCACTGCCTCTTCAACTCCACAATCAGTTATTTAGTCTTTGCAAAGTTAAGATGTAGGTGGTTCTGTTCAGGGAAATCTACAAAGATGTTCACAACCGTATACTCAGCCTTATTACAACTCTCTGATGCATTCAATTAAAACACAGTCACATAAATAAATAGCAGAAACAATAAGACCAGGGATCAGGGTCCAATCTTGAGTCTGGAACCAAATGAGCCCAAAAATCTAAGAGTGAAGTCTTTGAAACACATTATTGTGTTCTGAAGCTGCTCAACAATACTTTATTTTAAAAATGTTAATTGATAAATAAACTAATTAAACACAAACATGCCCATGAAATAATCTATAAACATTTGACAAGTGTTGCTGCTTCACTTGAGCCTGGCTCATGCCTTCCTACGCAGTTCCGCTCAGTTCTAGTTTCTCTTCACTGATCCATCTGGGATTTCTTCCACAGAGAAGTATTTCTTCGGTAGAATTTTACCTGGGCCAATCAGCAAAAAGAAGTGGCTTTGAATGACAACATCAATTTTCTGCGCCCTGTCTGCTTGTAGTTTAGCAATGACAGCAGAGGAAGTGAATGAAGCCACTGCGTGTTGACAAGGTTTCCAAATTAAATTGAATGTGTCTCACAAAGCCTGCAGGACTTTTTTAGTCATCTCGTTTGGCTCGGTACATCTCTCCTCTCAGTAGGGGGATGGTTGTTTACAGCGCACGCAATTTACGGTTAGCTTCTTTGCTTAGCCTCCTTCACAGTGAAGCTGGTGCACATGCATCGYGGCCAACCGTTAGYGATTGGGTAAATCAGATCCAATCGTTTTAAACTTCAACAGAGGCCACGCCTCCAGGAAGCAATCTCTTCAAGTAGGGGTTTCTGCAGGCGAGTAGGCGTTTCCAACGAAAGGCGGTTCACAGCAGTTCACAACAGACACACATGATTGGACGACCCTTTTCAGGGGACCCATCTRATTGGATGAGCAAAAAGGGGGTGTTACCTTAAAACCACATTTGATTGGACAAGCACAAAGGCGGAGTTACCTGACACCACACCTGATTGGATGATCGTTGCTTTGGGGTTTCTTTAGCTTACCTTATACCCTGGTATCGGACATTCATATTTATTTTCATTACATTTAGTTTTACAAACTTGCTGTTGTTACAGTGGTAATTAGAAGACTTGGGAATATATATAATAAACAAATAAATAAATAAATAAATAAATAACAGCCGGCAGGTTAGCTGCTGGTATTAAAGTATGTTTAAATAAAGATGCAGACGATGTCGGACCCAAGTCTTTATTCATTATTTCCACTTCTCTTAACAAAGCTGCAGGTTGCATTTCAAAATAAGAGCAACATCAGTTTGTAGTGTTTTTTTTTATTTTATCTTTTGAGACATTTAGAAATAAGGAGAACTAAATGTTTGGTTTTAACGATACATTGTGGTTTCGTAAAAAAAAAGCAGTTTTGGCTGCTAAAATTTATGTGAAAGTAGTTCAAGTCAAAAGTGAAAGGAAAAACTAAAGAAAAGAACCAAGCTTTTCGAAAAACAGAGCAATACAATTAGCCAATCAGTGTTTATGCATAGAAATGCCTACTTCTCAGAAACGAGTCTGCAGAGAACCCCTTCTCAATCTCTTCTCAATAGCAGTGAGTCCTGACCCTCTGTATGAAGTAAAGCGAAGAACAAGGGGCTGTTTTTTTTTTTTTTTTTTACCAGGCTAGCTTCACTTGTGTATTAAAAGAAAAACTATCTTAACAGTCATGCTTCTAAATGCTATGTAAATATATGGTATTGTAAAATTATTCACTTTTCAGATAAGTGCCATCATTTCCRTGCCACCTCCCTGTGTCAAAGCCTGGCCACTGATTGTAAACTCTTACTCAAGACTTTTGCACAGTACTGTGTAAAGTAGCTACTTATTTAAAATTACCCAAGCAAAAGTTACCAAGTGGTAAAATCTTCTAAACACTGAGGTTTGTCTAAAATAGTATAAGGAGCAGTCATTGTGGGAGTAAAATATGCTGCAACAGCAGCACCATAATCATTTATAGCAGAATTTGAAGCAGACTGCAGAGCTAAATTTCCCCCAGGAAAAATTATCTATTGCTAGCATGCTAGGTATAAAGCTAAAAAGCTATCAGCCCTCACTGCAGTATTTATCTTCAACAGTGGGCAATGCTGCTGATACTAAGATAGGTAAGTGAAAGTGAATCAAAYTGTCTGCTTTTAATTTGAAGGTACATTTGATGGTCGTTTAGCAAACATACCTTCGTCCCTTTTAAGTATCTTAAATAACTAGACCCGAGAGGGTGCCTGTTGGAACCATGCAGCTCTCACATTATTCCCTAAAGCCTTCCTTGTTTTGTTTTTTTTTTTCTATACGCAATACCTCTTTTCCAACACCCAAGAGGTTGTAAATCAAACAAACAAAAAGTGCATGACTCACCAAACACTACTCAAGTGACTGGCACAGCAGATATTGTGACTCCTGTTTAGGCAGGTGATCTTTAGAAGACATAGAGAATGGTGAATGCAGATTTTCATATCAAAGTGGCGTTAAAAAGAATTGTTTTTTCTGCAGTTAGACAGTAATAACAAAACTTCAAATCGGCTGCATAAATTTTATAAATAGATCTTATTAAAAATAACTTGTTTTGAAGCATTCTAAAATTAAAACTACAAAATGGAAACAAAATTTTCCTTTCTCTCTCTCATAGAAATGTGTAAAAGCGCCACAATGAATCATTGCGGGGTTGCTGATGACATAGTATCGACATCACAAAATGAAGTAAATGCAGCACCACTTCCTTCGGTTAATTCAGCGTCAAAGTGCTTGAATTCTCTGCCATGCACATTGGTTGCAACCTCTCCATTCGGGAGAAAT
>NW_013952413.1:704189-712392 GCF_001266775.1 Austrofundulus limnaeus | reverse complement strand
TTTGAATAAAATGGCTCTCCATAAATTTGGGGTTACAGAAGTAAAATAAATTATTTACAAGTAGATCTGAGCACAGAAATAATGTGTTAACTTGTTAGCATTAGCAATAGCATTTTTATCATGGGCTAATTACTTAAAATAGCACAACTCACTACTCACCCGAGCACAAAACAAGTCGACAGCCATTTAAAGCTTCTTTGGRTCCTAAATGTTTGACCCAACCTGAAACCAAATAATTGTAGCTTCGAGGCTTTTGAAAGCTTTCATCTTGCTTGTTGTATAATATGATGTCTGCAGCACCAGGTAGTTTATGTCAATCCCCTCAACGCTGGGTAAATCCTCAAGATAACAAGTCTTTTATATTAGGACAATATGGATCATATCATAAATATACTCATAAGTTTTTGCGATACCTCATCTGTGCCAGCCCTTTCAGGGCGTCAGCGTGCTTTGCTGTGTTTTGAACCAGAGCAAATCAATTCTCTATCWGAATTTCACCCATCATCTGGGTCACGTGACTGCAACCCAGCAATATATAAGGAGTTTTTTCCACACAYAGCCACTATCCTGAGGCATGCAAACAATCCAAAGCAATATTAGTAATGGTGTGCTAATAATAATAAGCTAGAAAAACAACATCAACTTCAACTGTAGAAATCAGACATTTACATATTTTTTCCATGCGAACAATTTGTAAAATATATACATATTTTTACTCAGGGGTTTAAACTGTAAAATAAGTGGTTTACACTCAAGCTTCAACCAACAACAAGGCAAGTATTTCAGTTTTTGGTGATTGAAAGTTAAGTATTATCACTTTGAAGCTGTTGGTTGAATTCAAGTTGTCTCAAAGAAAAAAATACTGATTCAATCAAACATGGCCAACAACATGAAAAAGGCGAAAGCTTTCATGTTGCTTGATGCCTTCGCAAATTTCTCAAATACTATAAAACGGCAAATATTTGTTTGGCAAATGCTGAACTTTTTTTTCTGCTGCTCCAGACACCTCATTGCTTTTTTTTTTCTTCCGAAAAATAAAATTTGTTTCTAAAAAATTAGAAGCACAGAATGCCAAACAGAAATGGTCCTTCTTTCATTTTATTTTAAATATGCAAGATAGCCCAAATTGCACAAYTCATTATAAAAATAATTTTGAAGCCACAAAAGAAGTTGAAAACGGCTTTGAAAATGTACAAACTTGCTATTATAGCTTGACARTAAGTCCCACAGGGCTACCTCCACTTAAATCCACCTGCTCACTACTCCTGTTTTGCAGACTTTTTTCTATTTTTTTTTTTTAGTTTGAATAATTTTTCACAGTACTTTGATTTTGACGCTGTGTAAATGGTAAACCTGTGACCTTTTCACTGTGTGGTTATCATTGCCAGKTGTGAGAGTTGCTCTCCCAGGTAACCACAGCCAGGATAAAACGCTCATTCCTTTCAGTTGTACTGACAAGTTATTTTGACACATTACATGCTTGTACCATGTAATGTACTGTCAGGATTTTGTAGTCATTTTAACACGTTTCTCTGGGACCAGGGTGGATTTTACACATCTGGTTCTGCCAGAGTATGTGTGAAAAACATTGTATGGCATTTCTTAAGCATTAACTCACGTCAGCACTTAGACTGATGACTTGTGAAAAATGTAATGTGGCACTGCAAGAAAAGTCAGACCTTAGTATCACTCRTTTTTATTCTGCTTGTGGCATAGAAAATTACTTTAACAATTATTAGCTTTTACCACTGTTAACATATCTCGTGTCCAAACAAACTTAATGTGGTTCTGCCAATACTTGCTAAACTTGCTTTTTTTAATCAACCCACTAAAGATTTTTAATAAGTTTTGAATATTACACATTCATTATGCATTTGTGTTGTCCTTAACTCAAAATTTGCAGGCAAAAAAGGGGCTRGATTGGGTAACTCTCGAGTGGTTAGAAGCCATAATAGATGAAAAGCTGTGATGACAGCCTTCATTAGTCAGCAGTTCACTCAGCTGAGAGAAAATGTAAAGGGCAGATGAGGTTGGTTTTAATTTTGATGAAGAATCCCTCGGGGCAAACRGCGAAGAGACATTTTTCTCAGAAAACTTGACTCAAACAGAAAACGAGTGGGCTAGGTAGATTGGTACCTCTATACATTTCTTCTGCCTCTTCAATTATACTAATCATTCAGCACAGTTTTTTTTTCTTTCAGCCGTGTGCTACCAGCTAACACAGCTCATGAGAATCCTGGGCAAAGATTACCTCCCTCGGCTGCTAATGAACTCAAGCCAAATGGGAGTGAAAACGGTAGCAGAGGTCATGACTGTGTGATCACAGCTTCAGTAAAGCAGCAATTTACAGCACAGAGTGTTACTTCTGCACTCAGGTAGAAGATTCACTATGAACATTGATTTCTCAATACTAAGTGCAAACTAGGGCTGGGTAATATTGGCTAAAAAATYAATCACGATTAATTGTGGTATTTAGCCGAAAACGATTAATTTGACGATTAATCCCCTTGAATCCCTGGACACCCTCGTGTCTTAGTCACATGAGCAATTTAGTGGGAAAGATTTGCTCTTAATACAAATCTGTTCCTAATTGTGTCAGAATTACAGACTTCAGGTTATACATCAAATTTTACATTGATTTGCAAGATAAATAAATTACAGAATTTTTTTTAATGATCATCATATATATTTGAAGCAGAGAGGAGCAGCGAGCAGACTCTGCCTGGTGGCATTAATCGTATTAATTGTCAAGTGCCAAAAAGTAATCGATTAATGTTTTTCTGACGATTAATTGCACACGATACGATTATGCCCAACCCTAGTGCAAACACATCTCAGGCTTTAGGCTAGAGCTGATTGTATGGCTGTGAACCAGTATTTCTCTAGCAAATACATTTTATGTGCTGGCAAAAATATGTATATATTTGTAGATATTTGTAAATGTGTATTTTTAGCTAAACCTACTAGACTAATATAAAACAGGATAAAACAAGCTGAGCAGTTTGAGAAAACGCTACACTAACACCACTGCACTCATCCCACCTGAGCATTGTGACAGTGATTGGAAGTTTTAATTAACAGAACATCCTTCGCCCTTTTTTTTATTTTAGAGAATCGTTTATTTCAAATGAGTGAGGGCATCAAGCATCCGGAGGCTCGTGTTTTTCCTGCAGTGGTGGACTTCATGCACTTGTGTGCATGTTTAACTGAAAACTAGAAAAAATGTASATTGAACAGAAGAAACGGGTAGCTTCAAAGCAGCAGCCATGACACTGAGTCTAGAGCTGTCTTTACAAATTAAATTAAACAGCTTGGCGATGTTTGTTTATTGGAGAAAAATAAAAACATTTAAAATTAAATGTACAAAAGCATTCCTTGAATGAATGCATATCATCTGACACTTCTTTAAATGCCAAACTTTTAAACTAGGATCATGTTGGGATTAAACAGGATAGAGCATTTTGTCAGGCCTCATAAATGATTTGATATGCATTCCCATATGAACATCTGTGAAATGTTTAAATGTTTAAAGCTTATGTTGTGGATGACTCTCAGATACCATAACATTTAGCTCAAGACCAATAAAAGTGACTTTCTTTGTTTGGGCTTATGTCATTTACCTGATGTGGCCATCTTGATTTAGAGTAAATCAAAAAGTTAATGAACCCTTTTGCCATTGGTGGCAAAAAAATAAATAAGCTATGTGAACACATTAGTGTGTAACTGAAGTGTGTTGTTTTTTTAAYGAGGAAAAAGGGCATTAAACAGTAACTTGAATCGTTTGGCTTGAATTAGTYTAGTTGCAAACAATATTTCCTAGCACTGCTTGCGATGCAACCRTTGTAGGTTTTATGTCATATCTGTACCTTGTGGAGAAAGACAGACTTCTGACAAAGTGGCTGAACCTGTCACTGTTTCAAAGAGTCTTCATGCATCTTGTCACACCTTTAAAACCCCCCTTTGTGAAGGAAACTCTGGCTGGCAGGTCTCCATTGATCTGTTCCAGAGCAACGATAATTGGGCCATTAAGATCTCCAAAAGACATCCAGCATGTGGCAGAGATAGAGTGTAACAGCCTGCCAGGAGAAARGACCTTCAACTCCTTGGCACCACTTGTGATTATTTCTTTGTGATACTACGAAACATGTCTAGAAGCAGCATCTTTCACTTACTGTAAAAGGTGGTAGGGTGGAAAAAAAACATCAAGTACAATGAAGTATACAGGTTACACCCTTGACGGAAGCAATTTAAGTACTTCCTCTCAGAGAAAATACTTTGCTTGGAGTAAGCTTCTCCAATTTTTCAGCTGTACAAAAGTGAGAGGCTCCGAAACAGTTACAGATGTTTATCACGTCCATGCTGTCTGCTTTAGTGAGCAGCTTTTATACCAAAAAAAATACCTTTTCACAAAATTACCAATGAGTTCTCTAACATAAGCCTATTTATGAGTGAAAAAATGGCTGCATTTTCAGCTTTTTGTCTTTTTCCAGTTTTCAATCTATTTCATCTGATGTATTATGCAGTATTTATGCGTTGGCCTAATAAAACAAGCAGCCTTTTTGAGTGATATYGCTCGTATTTATTACCACACTATGGATTTACTGTATCACAGGACTCATTCACATCTGAGAAGAGAATTATGTAACAAGTAAAATATACTAATTCAATATCATTTGGGACATTAACATATTTCTGAGCAGCAATATTCTGACTTTTCATAAAGTGGGGAGAGGATATTTATCTGTTTGACCTTGCCCTGGCTTTGTAGCCAGTGTAATTGAAGGAAAGGCTTTCTCTGGAGAATTCTATCACCACAGTGAAGAGACCTGTCAGGAATTTGTATGTGGGGAAAACAGAACCCCCCAAGCAATTTGCTGTGCCTGGCATTTTATATCAATGGCATTCCTTTGCATGATGGATGGATAGATAGATGGATGAACAGGTAGATGGGTAAATAGATGGACATATAGGTGGGTAGTTGCGTAGATCAATGGGTAAATGGGTAGTTGGGTAGATGGATGGTAGATAGGTAGATGGATGGGTAGTTGGGTAGATGGATGGGTAGTTGGGTAGATGGATGGGTAGTTGGGTAGATGGAAGGGTAAATGAGTAGATGGATGGGTAGTTGGGTAGATCAATGGGTAAATGGGTAGATGGGTAGTTGGGTAGATGAAAAGGTAGTAGGGTAGATGGATAGATATAAGGGTAGATGGATGGTAGATGGGTGGGTAGTTGGGGAGATGGATGAGTAAATGGGTAGATGGATGAGTAAATGTGTAGATGGGTAGATGAATCAGTAGTTGGGTAGACAGCAGATGGTTAGATGGGTGGGTAGATGGATGGTATTTAAATTGTTAAATTCACACTATTGGTGTTGATTTAAAACAATAAATAAACACTACAGAGTTAATTTAACACTGTTAGTATTAAATTATAACAAATGGGGCATATTATGTTTTTTCATACACATAGTTCAGTTCTTTACCATAATCCAGTAAAAATGCAAGGAGGGACTTTGAGAAAACAGGCGGTGCTTTGTACCAACAAGCATTTAGGTAGCTCCACATGGCTTCCACAGGAGATTCAAGGATTTCTCTAGCATGTATGAATGAGTCAAATCAACACTTTGGGTATGTTTTTAATGAGGTAATGACAATTCATGATATAAAGCTCAAAAAAGTCAATTTTGCATAATACTTCCCCTTAAACACTGCCTTATTTGATGTGTAGATAGATGGGTAGATTGGATATCAGCCGACTCATCTCCACTATTTGCCTCAACAACAAAAAAAATAATGATAAATAATAAATTAAAAAACCCTGAGATACTGTATATATTGCTCTTTAGGTGCACAAATTTCTGTTTTTYCAGTCTTGTTTAAACTGATAACCTATAGAAACCTTTATTTTACTTTTACAGAAGCATGATAATAGGTGTCACAGATTATCCTTATCTACAGTATCAGTTTGACAGGTTTTCAATTTTAAAATGCAATAAATAAATAGCTCAGAGGATACAAACTTTATCTTGTGTGTTTCCTGATTGGAACATAAGTCTAGTAAAAAGTTGACCTAACTACATACATTTTAAATTGTCTGTTCATAACCGTCCCTCTGAGATACTCAAATTAGTTCATGTCAATATGTTCACCTCTCAAAGCGCAAGGTGAACCATCCTCACATCATCACATTTGGCATCGTGTAGCGTGGGGCTCCAACACGGCCCATCATTAAGAGAGCCAATTGGTCCAGGGAGGACACTTTTCTCCTACTGACCCTGCTAATGTGTCATCAGCAATAATCTCAGAGAGTGTTTGATAGGAAGTGCGCTTTTCATTGAGGGAAGGCACTGATCTCTACTCCCTGACATCCTTGTCTCCTGTGCTTCAGGAGAATCACCAGATGATTTTAAATTAGGGCAAGCCAACACCCCTCAGCACATGCAGATGAACCAAACTATGACATGTCTTTCAGGGGAATTTATAGAATCTATAGCAAATTGAGCATAAAAAAAGAAATGCATGCTGAAAGCTGTACCTTGGCAAAAAAAAATAAAAGTTTGTATTCTTTCTCAAAATGGAAAATTTCCTTCTACACTTAACTTTGGTTATCAGCCATTACATCAGATTTATTATCCGTTTCTTATCCAGTAATCAAAAGCCGAAATTTTGTGAATTTTTTTAATAAATTAAAACCTCTTACACATGATTGGGGATTGTTTTTCACTGCTGGCTAACATGGAAAGATTTTAAGCCTTTGTGATGACTCTTCATGGTCCCTTTCTTGGCATCATACATATTGGTTAATTTTCAGATGGCTAAAATTCAAATTTGAAGCGAATACTATCATTCAGAAGACATGAGTTGCCTCCTGCCCAGACAAGTCTATTTTTATTTTATTTTTTTACTACAAATTCATCTTTACTTCATGTTTTTGCTTTGTGACTAAGGATAAAAATCATTATCAGATGTTAGCATGGAAAAAATTGGTTAAGTTTAATAATTTATGAGCCTCTTCCACTATAATTTGGCTAATTTCTATCAGTGTGACATATTTTAGTAAATCTACAAAAATAGTTTTCCCACCAATTTAYTGATTTCTTAATGAGATACATTTTTCTTCCATGTATTGCATTCATTTGTTTATACATAATTCTGTTTGCAAATCAAAACCGTTTTATGGCCAGAATGTTTATGATGCACAATTATTTTTGGCCCAACGAGCTTCATTTCACCATGTCATTATAAAAGTTTATCCAAAGTCAGCTCACATTCCTCTACACCGATGGAACTGAAATGATTGGCTTCACAAATTATAGGCTGTTTACACATTTTGATCCAATCCTCTAAATTAAACCTCCTCCGGATGACACAGACCATCACCATGGTGATCTTCCCCAGTTTCAATTCAGTGAGATTTGAGACAAAAGCCTTGTGTTAAACCCCGACTTTTGTGGTTCACACCACTAATCTTGACAGGGTGCGTGCCAAAAGAAAATTGCTAAAACATTTTTTAATGCAAAGGCCTCCAATGATTTTAATTGTTTATAAACCTTCTGCTTCCACTGACGTACAGTAAATGCTTCAGGAGGAGTGACTTTTCTGTACAAGGTGTGAGGTAATGGAGTGAAAAAATGCTAAAAGTGTTTTATTCTGAGCCGGTAGAAGTAAAGAGACATGTCTGGCCCATCTTTCTTTTAAGTTGACCTTTACAAAACAGCTCACTGAAGCTCGCACACCACTTATGCACTTCCAGGGGAAAACCAGTGCTGTGTGTGGGCGATCAGAAACTCTACAGCAGGCAATGGAGCAAATCACAGTAAGTGACAGAAGATAAAGGACATAGTCTTTAAAATTATGTTTTTGAACTCTGTTTTGCACGAGTAACAAAAAGGAAGCATATTAAAGCTTATATAGCTATAAACAGCTGGAGTTAGTCTACTTCTTTAAAGGGGCAATATTATGTGTTTCTCAGGCATACATTTAAATACTATACCATAATATAGTATCTATGTCACCATTAGTTGTTATTAAAATGCTGTTTTTATGTTTAAATAGAAGACAAACTTATCTTCTCGTCACTTGGTCTTCCAAACACCTTGAAATTGGCCTCTGTCTCTTTAAGAACCACCTTCCGCATCTGTTTTGCCCATTTCAGTCGGGGGTGGGGGGTGCGCTCGTGAGGGGGAGGGTGTGGGGCTTCT
>NW_013952413.1:688702-704125 GCF_001266775.1 Austrofundulus limnaeus | reverse complement strand
GGGGGGGGGGGGGGGCACTCTGCCATGAGGAAGTTCGGCTTAAAGACACGTCCCAGGGGCATTTCTGGTCCAAAAAAGGCATTTCTGGCCCCCACCTGTTGTTTTGCTCCTCAGCATGGCTTCCTAAAAACGCTGCAGGATTTCTCAAACATAATGAGTCTAAGCAAGGATTGGACATGTTTTTTATGAGAGTATAACATTATAACATGATATAAAACTCAAAAAAGTTGATTTTACATGACATTGCCCCTTTAATTCTCAAAAAAGCAACATGAATTTTGATTAAAAAGTTTTTTATTTTTTCTCATGACGATAAAAAGAGAATTTTACATACAAACAATTTTTTGTGTGACATTTCCAGCTTAACTAAGCCGATCAAACTGATTTTAAAAGAGTCCCTCTCGGATAAAAAAATGTMTTTTCTGGAAATATTTTGGAAAACAAAATAAATCACATTTAACTGCATTAACCCTCATGCAACCCCCTTTGCTCCCGCCGGTCAACTGGTTTTAAAATTCAAATTTGTCACACAGAGAGAGACACTGGCTCATAATTCCTGCACTGGTTGTGTGGGTCTTGTCATGTTGACAAACAGTTTTCCTATGCCATTTAGCATAATTATTCATTCATTTGACATTTACTGTTGAGAAAGCAGATGGTCTGAGTCTTGGTTACAAGTTGCTGACACCCCAAGGATTCACTGCATCAATTACACCAATATGTTTGGCAAAGTTTAAAAGTCTGTGCCTTTTCAATCACTGGCATATGAGCATTATTACAGCTGTGGTATTAAAAGCTAAATCATTATTTAACGAGCTTATTTGCATGTGCATGTTGTATATTTGAGTGTAAACTTGTGTGTAATTTCAAGCATTTAGCTTTAGAAGGACTAAAGTCCCAGATGGCTGGAGTTTACTGCACGCAGAGGTCCTTCACTCCACTGTGTGTAAAATTAGATCTCCAAACTTTCTGAGTCTTGAAAATTCTACAATAGAGAGGCTGAAAGAACAAAACTCACTTTAAAGAATAAGATATTTGTTTGTGTTACAAAATGATATTTTTAATTTGATTTTAAAAACAAATGTGAAATAAAATAGAAATGGCAAAAAGGCACACCAATARAATAAGGATTCAGATCTCAAAGATAATTTAAATGCATAAAAATACCTTAAACTGGGATGTAAATAGACAACATATAGGAAACTGCAAGATTGTGTTATATTTCTATAGAAGTTATTTTTTCAACTCTGATTTTTTTTTAAGTTTTGAAAGATTCACATTTAATTCATATACAGTATGCTGTGTGGCCCTGTGTTATTTCTTAGGTGTGCATAATCCTCCCAAATCAGCCCTATATGGAGACATGGGATGGGAACCATGTGAAGATATATTGAATATATGGTCAGATTTCGGAACAGCTTATGTCAGATGATAGATTAACAAAACATTTTTATGGGGGTTTGTCAAATAAGTATACATGGGCCAGACAAATTGAGAAAATATTTGACGAGGCGGATTTTCAGCATATTTATAGAAATGAGTTAAGATGTAATATTGAACAAATTTAACAGTTTTATTTTGAAGTGTAGAAATATAAATGGGCAGTTGATATCCAAAATTACAAACCTATATTCTAATAAAGGACATTTATGGTCCGGAGCCGTATGCGACATGGAACTTATCCAAACATCAAAGGTCTGTCTGTGCACAATTTAGATGTGGCACTTTGCTTTTGGCTTTGGAGACTGGATGATTTTGTTCAGCTCGAGAGGAGGATTGTATGTTCTTTGTGTGATTTGCAGTTTTTATTTAAGTATTTTGTGTGTCAGTTAGCTGAGTTTATTTTAAACTCCTGGCACCTGAGGAAGAGGACAGTTCTTGTTTGAAGAATGTTTGTCTATCCACTTGTATGTAAATGYTTAGTGTGTCTTGTAAGCCTGTGTGGGCTGGGCACCTGCTGTGGTGCATGACACAAATGATAATAAAATGACTTACTAATGTCCTGACACGAGCCTCACCTATCATTGTCCTTGACAGGACAAAACGATGACCTGTTGTAATGAGCAAAGAATGAACAGTGGATTTCACGGTGAAATTTAAAACGTTAAAAAAAACTAAGTACTTTAATTTTTTTCCCATTTTGTAGCTGCTGCTCTCTCAACATCAGCGTTCGCAGGCGTCTGCTGCAGCAGGTGCAACGATTGCTCAAACAGATTAATTTTCACAAGCGAGCTCTTTCATCACCCTTCTGCTGTAAYGCTCCTTTTGTTGACCTTTTTTTTTTTTGGGGGGGGGGGGTGCAGCGTGTTATAATTGGACCGAGAGTACATACATGTTGCATAAACTTGGAAGTCCTATTGAGCAATCACAGGAAGCAGATGCCTTCAAAATTGAWTGCAGGAGTTTAGCCAGATTATAAAACTGTTTCTGCCCCACTTTCCTATGGAATCAATGATGAGGAAATGCCARCTCATGCTGGATGTGGCCGGAGGCAGGGAGCAGCTAATTCAGCCAACAGGCTTTGACCCTTCAACTACGCTTAATGTAACACTGTCTCACAAACGGACACTAATATGAAATTTTAAAATCCAGGCTTTGGAAGACAAAGTTTTGACCCTGACATCACTGAGATGTAAAAAGCATAACCTTTAAAAAGGGTTGTTCGATCAGAACTGTCGATGCGCTGTAGCAGTCTTTTAGAAAGGAATGGTCAAAAGTTGTTGCTTAGCTCTTTGTGCAAGTTTTATTAAGCAGACGTGATGAATATCTGATGGAAGCTGCAGAATATGCATGAAGATGTGCATAGTGGCTGATTATGGATTTGCATAATGGTTGCTGTCATCTTCATATTTTCTTCCTTTTAGCTATGAAATTGCAWATCTGGAGTGACACAAACCAACATGTCATATCAAAGATTAACATATGTGCTATTTAGTAAATTACATGTTTGAAACTTGGGATTGAATTTTGACATGTTGTGGAATATTGTTTATGCTATTTACTGCCTTCTATTTGCTTTCTTGTCTCCGTTTTGATATTAGCATTTTAATATTATTATTATAACATAATACACTTTTAGTATTTTAATTATTGCTAATGTAGGAAAAGCTAATATAGGTTCAGTTTGGATCTTTTTATTTTTCTGTTCCAATAAGTTCTAATGTTTTGTTTGTTTTTTACTGCAAAGGTTGCAGTTTATCTTATTTAAAGCAGAACAAATTCTTTTTACTAACACTAATCTGACATTCAAGGCCCAATATAGTAAATTCAGTGCTTGAATCGTCCAGAAAACTGGCTTGTTTTAAGCAAACAGGAAGTGAAACATCAAAATGATAAAAAAAAAAAGATATAATGTTGTTTATAAGCCTGATTTTTATCAGCTGAGAAAAAAAGCTGKATCAGATCTTTATGGTGACAAAATGTTACTTATTTAAGCTCATTTCTCCTGAGTTCCCATTACCTTTGTAGTTATCTCCCTTCTCATATTGTTGATTCTGTTTATTTGATGTATCTTTAATGTACACACATCTTCTTTTTCRCCACAAATTGCCTCTCGGAGGATTTTTCAGGTTTAAACATAAGCCTTTGGCAAGAAAGAAAGTATTCACGTTAAACTAAATTGCAGCTGAGCCAACCTCCATCCGCACCCACCCCCAACACACACACACACACACACACACACACACACACACACACACACACACACACCTTGATCCACAGCTTGCTAACTGCTCAGTCTAATACAGATCCATTAGTCTATAACATGAACACTTGCTGAAGGCAAATTAAGGAAACGCCTGTTTTAGCAAGCAAGACAGGTCTCAGTCAGTGTCTGCAGATGTGCTGGAAGTAGAGGGAGAAAATCTCAACTGCAGGACCAATTTCACATCTTCTTTCTTTAAAATCAAGTACGAAAATATTGAGCAGCAAAAAATATATCCAGAACTCTTCGTTGTGATGTGAGATCCCCTTTACTGATTTTTCCCCACTATGTTTTGAAGCATCTTTGTTGTTTGAAATATGAAAAATGAATAATCTGAAGCCTTCTGAGTGATTTTTCAGTGTGCAGCCACTATTTTATCTTTGATCATTTTGATTCTGTCTTAAAATGACTGACAAAACATAATGATTAGAGAACTTTCATCCCCCACTGGATATTTCACACGAGCATGACTACAAAAATACGAGGATTTTCTATTTTCTCTCTACACAGTGAAGTGTGAGGGGTGGGAAATGTATGARCCAGTGGAAGAGTTGTTGACTTAAGCTTTTGGAATTTGTGGATTATGTCTAATCCACCCTTTATTGTCTTAATTTTTTCTTTTGGTTTAATTATAGTTTCAGCTGAAAACAGTCAAGATCTGTAAATGTACTGGCRGTACTAATACCCATTGTCAGACTGAGCAGAGAGAAGGACTGTCACACATGCAACCATTGTCAAACAAAAAAATGTTGTGTTTCTCCTTTAATAACTGAAGAATGGACCAAGAATCTTAGTGGGGAAAAACTTATCACATTGACAAGACAAACTAGATCTTATGGTTTTAATTTTATTTATTTATTTTATTTTTTGCAAAAATAATAAAAAGGAAGTTGTGTACTCGTAATTCTGACAGGCTGTGATGTGGATGATGAATCGCTGGCACAAAATGATAAATCAGAAGCTGTCAAATAATGAAGCATGGTCTAATGTATCTCAAAGTCACGACCCCAAGACATAAACAATCTGTTTTGCACTTCCATTGTCATTGCTTGAAAGCAATAACAAGAACATTGTGTGTTATTATTAATCCAGCAGACAAGTGCCACATGGCACAAATTTGGGCTTATACAGTCATTAGGGAAATCCARCTTCTTTGCTGTTTGATTTTTTTAATAAAAAATCTTCATAGATGCATACATTTTACATTTTCACACACAAATTAAGATAAAATGTTGTCTTTTCAGTAAAACACAAGTAATCAAGTAAATATATTTCAATAATAATAGTCAATGCACGTTGGAAAATTTTGTCAATATCAAACTGACTGGTGGGCATTAACTTTTGTGTAGATGAGGTTAAACTAAGTGCCTGCGACATGCATATGCTTCAATTACAAACAGTCAAAGAAAACATCTTAATATCTAAAAAAAACTTGCCATAATACACACAATTATCATTTTGTCACATAACTGGCATATTTTCATTTGAACTTGGCTCAGCCAAAGTGAAACAGGAAGTGGCATCAAAGGGGAACTCTATTGAAGAAAACACCTTGGTTTTTGTTTATTGAACCAATATTATTTGAACTCTTCTGTAAAAAAAATAATAAAATAGTTTGTGTGGTTGGCCTTTGTAGCAAGGCTCCGTTCACATTTTGTTATTGACATCACTTCCTGTTTCTTCATATGCAAATATTTCAGCAACAGTTCGCCTCAACAACATGATTTTTTTGCAATGTTACCAATGTTATCTTTCCAAAAAAGAAATTCATATTATTACAGAAACTTGATGTCACAGGCACTTTGAAAGACTGAAGTTATTTGATCCGTATTGTGAGAATCTACTATTAAATATTCTACTAAATTAGTAGTAAACCAATAATTTATGCAACGTAGTGTGTTGCATTTTCTTCTTTTGTATTCAGGAAACCTTTTCAGCTCTTTTTGAGACTAACTATAACATGTTTTTTTTTTCTCTGAGGTCTGATTTTCAACTTTTATTCACAAGAAGTAACATTAAAGTGTGAGCTGAATTTTATTACCCTTAGTTCATCTTTATCTATCATTTGACTGGTGGTAGGTTTAAAGAAGCTGTTTTTCACTATTTCACTAAAAGTCTTTTTGTGTTGACACAAAAACATGTTTTATATCACATCTTTTTCTGCTTCCCGGCATGCAAGTGACATACTAATCACAGCTGCTGCCATTTAAATGACATGTCGGATGTTTACACTGAACGCATCTCAGTCATGCCAAAGTTTGCAATAAACTCGCCTGCAGCTGTCGTTTCCAAACTTTTCGGCTTCTAACCCACATAATTACAGAAGCATAGACCTGTGACCCCAATTTTCATTGGTTGAAATATACAAGCACTGCTAATGGGCCAATTAACTGAGGGCAAAATGTCAACGCTGACACTCTTAACAACTATTATACTGTTTCACCCATTTATTTCCACTGACAATGATTATGAAAATATATCATTAGCAATACTTTTTAAATTAAATTTGGTTTCTGAATAATATCTCAAGACCCCCATGCCCACTTTGCATAGTTTGGGATGTTGACCACAACTTCTATCTACTGCACTGCGGGATCAGTATCTCATTTTGCCTCATGTAGGTGTGATAACAACTGTCCTCTGTATTACTGAATCACTGCTCTATTATAGTCCCAGAGGTGTAATGTAAACACAAGAGGAAATGAAAGGTTTACAGTAAAAACATAAAAAGTCCAAAATTATCAAGGACTCAAACTCCTGTTGAGGAAACTATATGCATCTCATAAATACTTCCATTTTTTAAATTCAGTTTCTTTTTGTAGCACGTTACTATTGTTTTAATGACTAATCCAATGACAATTTGTGGTTTTAGACGTAAAACATCAATAAAACTTTCCTTTTTGTGGTTGTTGCTTCCATGTTTGATTAGGTATAATTAACTGTTTAATTTTTCTGTGATGTATTTTCTTCAAAACATGAGCTGCGGGCTGAAAATATTTGTCCAATAAATTAACTCTCAGTATTGAAAAAGCATTTTTAAGCGTACTTCTCTTGTTCAATGTCATGATCATTGTAAAGAGAAAGCATTGCTTTAGAAATTACACAAAACGTGAATGTCGCAGTTTAATGGAACAAAAGATGCAAACAATTTGGTTTTCAATCTTTTTTTTTGTCTAAACAAACAGCTGCGTGTCACACATCTACAGTTCGAAGCTGCAGGTGCAGCTGAACTGAAATGACTTTGGCATATGACAAATAACTACACCTATCGGTCTCCTGGGTGGCCGAGTGGCTTTTATGCAGAAGAGGCTTCTATGTTCTCGCTAAAAGCACACAAGTGTGTGCCAAGCTGCAGTTACAGCTGGATTAAAATGACACAAAAGAGACTTTGGCAAATGAGAAACAACCACAACCTATCGATGTCCAGAAAAGCCGAGAGGTTCCTATGTTGGAGCTAAAAGCAGAGACGTGCAGTCTGTGTACAAGCATGTGCACTTAAACAAGGTGAATTACTTGGTAAAGATACAAGCGATGTGTGAGTTTAAGTATAGGCATAGTACCACAAAATATAAGAGCGTAGCATGAAAATGTACAAAAGTTTGTTTCATTCTTTGCAATTGTGCAACAACCTGACAGAGAATAGTTGTGTCTTATTACRACACGAAACCATCTGCATAATTATGATTGTCTCCTGCACGATGCGTATCAGAGCACACAGCTACCAAATGATGTTAAACTTTTTTACTCCGAAGAAAAGGGACACGAAAGGGATTGCAGAGGGTTGTTTGCTGCACAGACTCGCTAGTAGTAGTTTATACTCTGACTGCACAGGCAATTGCAGCGTAATGAATCAATTAGGAGATGTAACAGAATGCCGACACGGCACTGGAGACATCACTGTAATTAACTCACGCAATAGGTAACTTTATAGAGTCACAACCCTCTCAGTCTCTGATGAGAGGAATTCAAAAGATTAAAGGAGATGAACAAAATCATCCAGGAGGGGATCTTTGTGTTGTGTGTAGTTTTAGATAGTGATCTGTCTTCCACCTTTACTTTGCCCTAAGTTGTGGCACAAAAATAGGATAGTAGGAGGTTGTTCTTGTAGCTTGAAGCCTTTTTTTTCTCCCTTTGGTTCATGAGTTCATACATTTAAAAAAGGAGGGGGCTTTCGCGAGCGTTCATTCTGACACCCTTGAGCAAAACATCCAGAACCCAACTACTGATGCTGGGTTGCCAAGAAGAAAGTGTTCTGGCACCTCTAGGATGTAAATGTCAGTGTCAGAAGGGCAGCAAAAATGTGCTCCGGTGCTTAGAAAACTGGGTCCTGAAGAAAAGTCAGTACAAAATTTGAAAGATGTTTTTTTTTTCCTGGCATCATGTCAATTCTTTATTTGGTTATAGCTGAATAAAATCAAAGGCTTTGTGTTGTCAGGAAAAACTGTTCCATTAGATTTTGGCTTTTTTAACATGCAATCAATATCATTTTGAAGATATCTATTGTGCATAGCAAAAGTKAAAATAAATGCATAAGTTCTTTGTTTCTTGTTACACGAGGAAGGGGTTCTCTGTAGACTCAAAGCAGGCATTTCTCAAGCGTAAACACTGATTGGCTCTGTTTTTCGAAAAGTTTGGTTCTTCGCTTTCGTTTTTCTTTCATTTTTGACTTTAACTTCTTTCACGGTATTTCCGGTCAGCCGATCAGTTGGGCCTTAAAATACCAAGGACAAAGCAAACCTTCAGAGGGGATCAAGCATTTTCAGTTGCTGCTCTGAAGCTCCGGAATGAGCCACCCCTACACGTCAGACAGGCCTACTCATTGCCTGTTTTTAAAATGAATTTTAAAAATTATTTTTATTCACTGGCTTTTAACACAGCTTGAGACCTTGGTCTGTTTTAGCTGTTTTTCTTTTGCTTGTTTTTAATGTTTGAGTGTTTTTAGTGTTGATCTGTTTGTTTGATTTGTTTTATTATTTTTGACCCCTCATGTACAACACTTTGTGTCAGCGGCCGCTGTTTTAAAGCACTTTATGAATAAAGTTGATTTGATTTGATTCACATTAGTTTTTGCAGTCAAATCCGATTTTTTTTTATCAAATTGCAATATATGATTAAAAACAAACATTTAGTTCTCCATATTTCTAAATATCTAAAGTTTGCTCTTATTTTGAAATGCAACCCAGAGTTCTTTGTTAAGAGGAAATAATGAATGAAGACGTCGAGTCCAATACTGGAGGGGTCTTCATATAAACATAACAAACAACATATAAACAAGTCTTCTGATGACCTCGGTAACAACAGCAAGTTCATGAAACTAAATAAAGGAAAGTCCGATGCTAGAAAAGTAAGCTGACAATATGAAGAAACGCCTAAACAACGATCATCCGATCTGGTGTATCCCTTGAGTAACGCCCACCTTTTGCTCATCCAATCAAATGTGTCCCCTAAAAAGACTCTTCCAATCAGGTGTGGCCCTTTAGAAACACATACTTTGTCTGCAGAGATACCTACTTGGTTGCATGGGTTAAAGCAAACAAAAATCTTTTGACTGAAATGTTTTTTCTAACCGCCCACCCCGTCACCACGCATATACAAGTCCATTGCCTAATGCTATCCTGTGTAATTTGAGTGAGGGCATGTACACATTATCCTCCTAACATTATACACTGTGTACTTAGTCAAAGTACACAATATTTTTCACCAATTTTTTTTTAAACTGAACCATTTGTACCATGCACCTGGCCTTAATGAAAGACCCACCATGCTCTGCTCTGATTGGATAAAAGTRCTCTGGGGTTCATTTGATTTGTTGAAAGTAGTGTCCTGTTTAGGGGTAAACTAGGAGGCTTTAATCAGACCGCAACAGAAAACAACCAGAGGTTTTTTTTTTGTCTTTATCTTACAGATGACGGAAATCTGTCCTGGCYACGTTCAAAATGACAATCCGTTGTGGCGACGGAGAATTTTAAGATCTGTTATTATGATCAAAATGTCTAATGCTAAAAAAACAAAATTATAATTTATTTAGATTTCAAAGACAGACAGGTTACTCAAGAACATCCTGAAATCCCTAACATTTAACAAGAGGGTGTATAAAACTGTGACTAACTTGGTCACCTTGTTGGACTTAGTCTGGCACATCTAAAAACAAACTGTGGAATTTTGATGAAAAATATTTTTGCCTCACAGTAATTTCTATTACATAGTCTAGATGCAAAAATTACATAAAATAGCGAAGAAAAACTATCTGAGCGTTAACTCAACACAAAGAGGCTGACAGTCCAGCTCCTGCTTGCTACTACAAGTTTATTTTTGGAGCGTGTGCCCCTTTGTAGCGTATGTCAGGCTTCTCTGACAATAAAACCTGGGATCAGTAATGTTCAGTATGAGTCACGCATCCATTTAGAAAGCACTTTTTCCTTTCAAACTCTAAATGCTGTTTGATTGTAGCTGATGGCAAGATTGATTTGAATCATTTTCTTTCTTTTATGTGTGTGATCCAAAACCAGTTTCTTTTTTTTTACACAAACCCTTCGCTTTGGTAAAGCTTTAAATTGGATTAGATTCAAATGCATTTCCATATCATTTTCAAGTGTCAAATTGACCCTCAGATAAAGCATCTCTAGACAAGATTACGGCACACATGACAAAAACCAAACGTCCAAAACAAGAATAGATAGATAAGAGGTATCTCCCYAATAAAACAGAAAACCCACATTTTCTCGTTGTTACACAAGCAGCAGTAGATATCCAGTGAGTAAAGGAAGTGCTTGCAGGATGCTCTGCAGGAGTTATCCATTCCCAGCAGTCAGTCAGTGTTTATTTTTTCACCAGTCAATACCTGTTGTCTTTAGTGCACCTGTTTTTTTTCCTCTCTCTCATCTCTCTCCTAGAGAAATGTGCAAATATAACATAGCGATAAATTAGCTGAAAACCAAGCAAAGATATCCTCCAACACACAACAGTACGGTTTCTTTCAATGCAGTTCATTAGTGGGCTTTATGCCTTTTTCCTACCTCTTCTTCCCTTGATGTATCTTAAGCATCAGATATGCAATGAAGTGTAATAATGGTCTTGGGATATAATGCTCTGGAACTACAGTGGTTATTAAAATTATTCCAATCTATCACGTTTCATTTGAGTGATTACCGTATTATGTTCAGGTCCTTACATCTCGCTTTATGAGTAAGACAACAAAAAACATTAAAAAAATTAGAGACTACGATATTAGAGCATTGTGTTAAATTACTGTGCTCACGTTGTAGGAATAATTGTCTTTGTGTTGACAATAAAAGAAAAAAAAAGTTCCACCATTTCAGATGTCGATAAAATCATCCAAAGCTCTGCAGTGATTTTGGCTAACATGGGTTTCTGTATTACTTTTAGGATTATGTTTGAGGTATAAGGCTGTCTCTATATCAGGGGTGCCATGCCTTTCTGACCATAACACCTAAAGGGAATAGAGGAAAAGAAGCCGGGTGTTATCAGAAGCATACTAACATGGATTTTGACCAGCACTTGTGCTTCCTGTCTCCTCCCCGAGCTTTCCCATTCAGTCTCATACGCATAAATCCTACACGGGAGCATAAAAAATGGGTTACGTCTCCCGTCTGTGGTCAAAMCCCATTCAGGAGGGATTTTGGTTYGGTTGTAGGCAAAGTGCAGACTTACACATGTGTAAGAGACTGTATATGAAGGGAGAGACTGCATGATTGAGAAAAAAAAGAGAAACTTTCTCTTTTTTTAACTTCGAGTCCTCAATTGGTTCTGCTGCTTGTTGCCTAGTAACTGCAATCCCCTTTGAAGGCACTCTTCCTTGCTCAAAATATCACTAAAGATACACATTCAGTCTTCCAGACACTCTTATCGACAATGGGACAATAAAGTCCATTCTGGAAAAACAATGCATGCAAAAAGTTCCCCCTTTTTTTTTTGTAATCTCCCTCCCCACACATGTTAGGAGGTTGTCAGGCTAATTTTACAGAACAGCCTTTGTGTGACATGGCCGATACTGATTACTTTGCGGCAGGAGATTTGTGGTTTGGCGTCGTAATTGCGAGAGTGGCGGGCCACATTAGACACGTGGCGATGTGAAATTTCCTGAATGACTTGCTTTAAGTTCAGTGGTATATTGAGTGATGTTAATCAGCTGGTTGCTGTCAAATCAGACACTCCAACACTCTGCTTTTACTGCGGACCAGCATTAAAGCGGAACTCAATTATCCCCGAGCATTTTCAGAGAACATGRCTGCGAAACAGGGAAATGAATTCAGAAAAGTGTATGGTAGAACATACAATATTTATACTCTGAGAGTTACTCTATATGAACACGCACTGCCTGCCATTTGCTACACACAGCCTCTTTGCACAGCAGTGGAGTTCATCAGTGGGTCAGTGTACATAAAAATGTACATCTCTGCATAGAGGTGCATTTCAAATGCCTATTCATAAACCGTCACTGTAGGTACAAACGTTTAAAGTTATGAAGTGAGTAAAACTTACAACAGAGGCATTTTAATTACTTTGCTTGTTCAAAGTGTTTTTTTTTTGTTTTTTGCTTAGCTTTTTTTTTCTTTATTTTTCTTTTTACAAAATCCAATTAAACGTTAGACAAACCAGACTCTTTGTAAGGATAGCCCCAACTATTTTTTTTATAGACCCAAGGTAGTTCTGTTCATCTGCAATAAATTTCTAATATAACAAAGAAAATTATTTGGTGGATTCCTAAAAACTAATTGGGGGAAGTGGGATTTGCTGCCTCGCTAAAGAATAGCTGTAAGTYAATGAGAGGCATCAAACCTCCATCCTGGGAAGAAAACCTCTTTGAAAAGGAAACCAAGCTAACCCTTTTTGTTTAACAAAAAATACATTAATATGTAACAATACATTTAAAATGAAAAGTGAATTTAAATATTTTCACCTATGCTTAATAGGGGTTCAACAATACATTTTGAACCGTTCAATACAGTCCTTTAGGTTCAATACACACTTGTATCAAACAATACAGATTTTTTTTATTTTCTTTTATGAACTTGTCTTCTGAAGATGCTCTTTGTTGAAGAATCAGAGGATCTGTGTTCGACTACTCCATCTAGGCTGTATTTTCGAGCACAAATCCACTGAGAAACTTGCTGTTTCAGCAAAATTTAAATTTAAATTTAAAAACGGTACTTTGAGGTTAAACAAATGTTCATAAATTATTTAAATAAATTACAAGTTAAAAAGGGCATGGAAATTTCTGTTATTTGCATCGAAAAAATATCAAACCGTGAGACTAAAATATCGAACCGAACCGAATTGTGACATTTCTGTATCGTTGCACCCCGAGTTCACAGTTTAACATTAAAATATTTTAATCAGTGATGGGCACAGCTAACCAAGAAGTTAGCTTAACTAATCTCTAATTCACTAAACAAGAATCTTAGTTCCGCTAATGCTAAATTGCTAAAAAAAAAAAAGATTGAACGTTGGGGGAGCAAATGCTAACCGCTAACAGCTAACAGCTAAAATGACTTCATTCAGTGTCACCCATTCTCATCTCCTTCCAGTTAAAAACCTGTAGGTCTTACAAAGAACCACATCTTTACAGCAAAGTTTCACCTAAAAGGGCTCATCTTGGCCTTAGTGACTTATTCTAGAAATTGTTTACTGTCCTTTATATTTTTGTCCTGACATATTTCTTTAATTAAAAAAAAACATAAGAATCTTGACACCCTTTCGAGTCTCACAATGAAAGAAAAATCCAGGTGGTAACAATTGACAAAACAGAAACAACTGAGTGCCAGCAAGATCATTAAAATGATTATTACAAGCATAAAGTCATGTTTTATGACCTAAATCCTGCACAGTTCACACTTTCAAACAATTTTGTATGTGTTGTTAAACATTTTTGTTCCAACGGTGTAACACAGATCATATCAAATG
Organism: Austrofundulus limnaeus; assembly: GCF_001266775.1. Classification (NCBI taxonomy): domain Eukaryota; kingdom Metazoa; phylum Chordata; class Actinopteri; order Cyprinodontiformes; family Rivulidae; genus Austrofundulus; species Austrofundulus limnaeus. The sequence goes on along the minus strand of NW_013952413.1, from coordinate 690,498 downwards.
GGGCGCTTTGGAACAAGTGCTAATGAAATGGGTGGATTTTGGTTTAATGTGTTCCTAAATGGATTCTCTCAACGTGAAAACATTTGGTGATTCCTCATTCAGACAATGAGCAATATTGCTGCTGAGGCAGTAAAACTGCACTGTGCTGGTGAATATGTGACAATTTGCTACCTAAAAGCTGGAACAAAAGTTGGGCTGTTGATGAAGCTGGGCCTTTCTGCCAGGAGCCAGTTGGATGCTATCTTGCAGACTCAATCCACCGACCTGTCAGGAGGTATAAATTTGCCGGTAGAAATGGCAAAAGAGTCGACAGAGGGCTGGAGCCTGAACGGGTCAGACATAGATGTGATTGGGAACCTGATCAAAAGTAACAGAGGTCCAATGTGGAAAGGAAACACTGCTCATTCGCATTGCTTGAGGCTGAATGGCAGACAAGGTGATTTGCTTCTAGTTTACCCATGGGTTTGAAGGATGTCTCTGAGCAACACGGTGAGCTGATTCAAGACTCTTTATTTTTTACTTAATGAATCTATACACACAGTGAAGGGGGGGTGGGGAAAAAAGTTATTTTTTTGTTCAGCAACTCATTAAAACATGCTCAAGGCTATGCGATCGTATCACATGTTTTGGAGGGGAGGAGTATGAGTGTTGGTTGTTTTAAAAATAGGCCATGAAACCCAGTGAGAAGTTACAGAGGGAAGGTATTCAGAGGAACAAAGACGAAAACAAACACTTCCACCTCTTCTGAGAGAAGAAATTGTTTTTCATTTTGAGGCAATTAAGATGGAAATTGCTCATCTGATAGCCTCTTTGTGGCACTTATTTTACAGTTACTTCTCTATCAAAGTGAGGGGGTGATTCTGAGCCCAGTGCAAAACCCAAATCTCAGGTTTTGTCAYTTTGCTCTTAGGCTTTTTCAGTCAGGGAAATAAAAATGACATTTTGACATTGTAAGCAAGCACATAATTAAGATGATTTAAAAATATCAAAACCCTTTTTTATGAACACTTTCTTCCTGCAGGCAGATGAGGAGCATTTTTTTATTTACAGTGTGTATTAAACACAGTGTATAAAGTATATTATCATTGCACTAACATGCAAGCCAGAAAAAAGCATACGCTCAAAGTCAATCACAAAATCCTATGATTTTGTTAGTACTCTGCATGATTCCTTTATTGTCCTAAAGCAGGGGTGTCAAACTTATTTTCACCGAGGGCTGCATGAGCATTATGGTGGCCCTGAAGGGCCAGTTGTAATTAACTTACACATTTCATGTTTAACTTTGACTAAACCATGTTTTAATATATCCTCTTGTAAACACCAAAAWGTACAAATCGTATGACTGACTAAATATGAAATAAATAATACAGAAATACTAATAAAGTAAAACAAAGAGTTTTACCCACTGGTGAGTTGTAGTGAGGAGCTGCCGTCTTGAGTTCTGATTTCTCCCGTTTTCTGACGAGGAATTACCATGAATGATTGACATGCATTCCAGGAAATGTAGTTTATGGTCAATGCTGACTTTAAAGCAGCTTATTTTAAGGCATTATCACTGTGCTATCCAACTAAATTGCTCAGTTACTTAAAGCCAACAGCTCAGGGGCAGGAAAAGTATTATTACATACGGGACTTGCCTGGTTGAATAACGGGAAATAAATAAAAAATAAATAAATTATCTTTCACCTTTTAAATTGTTTTATTTTTTTTTGCATCTAATCATAAATTGAAAGTTTACCATTGATATAAGAAACAATTTTCAGACTTTAAAGCAGCTTATTTTAAGGCATTATCAC
>NW_013952413.1:683097-686168 GCF_001266775.1 Austrofundulus limnaeus | reverse complement strand
GTCATTAGCACCTCTAGTAATATATTTACTGAGAAAAATGGTGACGTGTTCAATACTTATTTTACCCGCTGTAATAGGCGCCAAGTCAAAACTTTGGACTGCACTTTGCTGAAATGGGGTTTGAGTTGCTGCTGGGTTTTTTGACACAAATGCAGATGCTCTCATCAGTTAACATGGGAGTCGAAAGAAAAATCACAATGCTGCACACCAGTAGCACATAAAATTATGACACAAAGCTGGTTTTACAAGCTCTACATCTATTTTTGCTGCCACCAGTCAAAAAGTATGTCAGACACACAAACACAAGAGAAAACAAAATATTGTCCACCTATTTCAAAGAATAGAAACCTGAACAAGATAGAACCCCGTAGTTAATTCAGAATAATGAACTAATCTCCAAGATCTTATCAAGGTTTCAAATGKTTTTTTTTTCTGAAAGTTTTTGATCATAAGATTTGAAAAAAAGGCAGAGGGAGTCTGGTTTATTTATTTATTTTCACATCAAAAACTGAAAATATTCAAACATTTGCTTTGATGGGACCAAAGAAATTGTCCACTTTGTCTTGTTAACCACATTTTGTTTGTGAATATACACAGTACTATAATTTAAATTTGAACAGCAAATTCTGACCATGATTACCCCTTTCACAACAAACTGACCTGTGGACATCACATGTTTAAATAAATTAAAAAGAATGATCAAGTAACACAAAGAACAAATAGTTTTACAGGAAAAAGACAAAAGACAATAACAAATTACAGTCCACTACTTGCTCATGATTTCATAAGTCCAATCACATTGATTGTTACATTTATTTGTTTTAAACCAAATAATTTCATTGTTTTAAAAATGTGTGACCTTTGTATCAAGTTTCTTTATCATATGTGCTAGTAAATACGATGCAAGCCTTGACGAGGTTCTGCTAAAAATCTTCAAAGATGATTAAAAGTAACAAAAAAGATCAATACTCGGTGTGGGATGCAGGTTCTTAAGGCTGTTTTTGGGGCTAACTTATATTTCTAAAGTAAAGGTGCTCATTTACAACACTATTTGTTTTCCTTTCTTGTTTCAGCAGTTTTTACATACTTGTTCTGCATAGAACATTAGACATTAGAATGTTTCTCCATAGTTGTTAAACTGAGCCATGTACAATCTTTACTGAATTACTTTATAACCCCTCTATTAAAATAATTGTCACTTCAACATAATCTTTCTTCACTTATAGTATGAATTTTAATCATATTGTTTCTGCCTTGCTGGTTTTGTGGGCGACCGATTAAGTGAGTGGGCACTTGACAGAAAACATGGGGTTTAATGCTGGTGGTGTATGGGTGAAGGAGTTGTCCTTGTGCTTTAAGGAGAATAATGAGAGCGTGCGCTCAGTCTTTCCACACTGTGGTACACGCAACATCAAGTGTGTTCCTGCGCCGTCGTGCAGCTTTTTTTTTTTTTGTTTTTTGTGGAGTGATAATTGACTGACTTTTGAGACTTTTTTTTTTCTTATGAGTGCACAAAAGATAGAAACAATTTTTTGTGATGAAAAACATTTGCCTGAGCAGGAAACCAGTCAGAGGCTGCTGAGATTTGCTTTGTGGGGGCTGCTGATCTCTAAGGATGTGGTGAATGTTATGACAGTTCAAGGTTCATCATATCTTGACAAATGGACTTGTTTACATCAGACACAGCGAACAGAGGACATGGCACCAAGACTGATGGCCTTCATTTTTTCCACACGTTCCCTCTCATCTCCCTAAAAGAACTAGCAAATGCTGTCAAAAATAATGTAGAGGAGGCTTTCTTTTCTGGCTTAATAAGAATCAATGACGTCTGTGTTTAAAAATCAATCATTTCCTGTCAACCAAGCTGGCGTCTGCACTTTTTTTTGTAAAGTGTGTCGCAATTAATAATGTCTTTTTACATTTGACGTCTAAAATGAGATTCAATTTATTGAAAAAAAACTGAGAAGATTTTTGTGTRGAGATTTAAAAGGATTTGTTGGCATGCACGTTGTGCAAAATGTCATTTCTTCAATATTATTTTTCTTTGTTTGTGCAAAAACCAGTGATAACAATGCAATGTGAATCAATCTGAAACATGCTGTTGGATAGTAGGACAAACAGTCACAATCTTAAAAACATCAGACACGAAAAATAGATAAAAAGGACTCAACACATGAAAGAGTTCTGTTTGAAATGATAGTTTCTGAGACATAGGTGTCAGCTGAGTGTATCTGATAAGAAGTATCTTATCTTATTATTTGTCAGTGGCTAAAAATCACATGGTGCATCCTGAAAGTAAAAATCCATCCATTATCTTTTGCTTTTCCTGGGTCAGGTTTTGAGGGCAGCAGACTGAACAGGGAGCCCCAGACCTCTTTTTCCCCAGCCACCTCTTTTGAACCTCCAGAATATCACTACCTATAACATTAGATTTCGTTTTACATTTTTGTATAACAATCTGGCTGAAACCAAAAAAAAAAATGCTCCATGCAATATTTTCACTCTTTAAAATAAACAGCACAATCACAAAATAAAGCCTTGAACCTATTCTGGGCTTAACCTACTTTTATATGATGCTACTGAAGGAATTTATCGGTTAAACACTGATGTTAAAAGCACTACACCATTTTCTTACTTTCCCATTTAAGTATTGACTTTTATGATCTATCGTTTGACGATTGTTATGTCTTGATTAAAATAGTTTAAATTCATGCCCAAATCACCAACAACACAGAAAAACCGCTATCAATTCATTAGAGAAGGTAATGTTTGAGTGGCCTGCGATGCAGCCGTAGGCCTGTAGTGGGCGCACCAGGCACTGAAGAACTGTGTATGTATAAAAGACCGGAACTTCCGGTTTGGTTTCAGCGTTGCTGTTGCAGACCCCAGCCGGGAGGAATAAACAGCTCGCTCATGCCAGATCTGGTGTTGTATGGTCTAATCTCTTCACACTTTAATCTATTCAACATTTAAGTGGTTTTCGTCTCGATTTCAGTTCATGAACACTAAATTTTCTTAAAGTGTAGAGAGAGAGAGAGAGAGAGAGAGAGAGAGAGAGAGAGAGAGAGAGA
>NW_013952413.1:669074-682666 GCF_001266775.1 Austrofundulus limnaeus | reverse complement strand
CCGTGGAGAGCCGTTAACCAATATGAAAATTAGCCTGCTGTACCACCGCTCTACCCATATGAGCAGCAAAAAGACGTTTTTAGACCAAATACGCACAAAAACAGCAAAATTATCACAGAAACAGTACTATATAACATTTTAGGCACATTCTAGACAGTTTATCAGCTAAAAAAAAGTTTATTTTGGGGTAAGTTACTCTTTAAACTACTGTGGTTCCTTACACATCGTTAAGCACAAACTGCATTTTATGTCAACTGAACAATGAATTTGCCATTCAAAAGTACAGTGGCACTGCAGGATCGACAGTAACTCAAAACTGAGTAATGTGTTTCATGTTGGAAGGAGGGAAGCGAGGAAACCATCCTTCTGCACTCTGAAGGGAGATGTGTTGTGTGGAGTCACGATGAAGAAAAATGGCCCGTCATCTTCGATAGCAGTCAGAGAGATGGGGAGAGAGAGCTGACAGTCATCCAGAAAGCTTTCCATGCAGACCTGTGGCTCGGAATCAGTCATGCAGGAATGGAGTGTGGTGATCTGGGAGGACATTGACCCCTGCCAACAGGACCTCCACAAAAGAGACTGCTCAAGACACTTTTAAGACAGTTATGATGGGCTCTAAGTGCATCCTTTGAATGGAGAAAGGAAAAAGATTCTTTTTTACTACTGCAAATTTAATGGACATTTATTGTAAGAAAAAAAGGTCATAAGTGTAACTGCAATCACACACCATATGTGTAACATGCACTCCTTTACAACTCCAGTTCCAAAACCCATTTAGAACCTTCCATCAAATTTCGATAATTTTATCACCGGTAAGTCTGTTTTTCCTYATCAGCCTACTCAAAATACTTGAAACTAACAACACAAGAAAAGTTGGCTGTGTGAGTGATTTGATAATCTTCAACAAAATAAACGTGAAAGAAGTGTTTTCACACTYTTAGAACTCTGTCACTTGAGCACTACTGCATCACTCTGTAATCAATAGTCCTTGCGTTGCCTCTAGAAATTAAATAAAACTCCCATGTGCCAAACAAAATTTATTGGAGCAAGAAAAGGCAAATAAAGATTAATGGAGAAAGTCAAAGCGAATGCTAAGTCGGGGAGGTGGAGCTCGATATGTCAAAGTGCACGTCTGGGGAGGTTCTCAAAGTGTCTGAGGGTTGTATATCATCCACCGTTCTCACAAAATAAAATCTCTATTATCTTGATTATTGAACTGATTTTTTTAATTTTTAATCCAACAGAGCAAACATGAACAAAGAGCCTCAATCATACAATAAATCAAGAAGATTTTTACGAGAATAGAAAAACAATTTAAGACAAATAAGAGCTGCACTTCAATAAGCAGACCGTAATAGTATCATCCTAATAGAGGCCTATCATGGTCTGTCATGTCACTGTTTTCTGTTTCATGTTCACACTTTGTTAGGTCCCTGTAATCTGTATCCAAGCCTCCAGATGTTTTCATGTCCCTTTGATTCTGACTCCCAGTTTCACCTCTTGATTCACATCGCTAATTAGCTCACCTGTTTTCAATCACATTAGTATATATATATATATATATATATATATATAAATGTTTATGTTTACTTTCTGGCTTTCTTCTTGCKTTGTCAGATACTCTGCTCATGTTGAGCTCCTTGGTAGATTGTGTTTAAAGGGGCAATGTGTGTTTCTCATGCATAAATTTAAATCCTATACCATATTAAAGTAACTATGTCACTTTCAGTTGTAATTAAAATGCTGTTAATGTGTTTAAATAAAAAATAAACTTGACTTCTCATCATATCTGTGTCTAAACACCTTGAAATTGGCCTATGTCTCTTTAAGAACCTCATTCTGCTTCTGTCCTGTCCTTTTCAACACAGGCTGGGTGGGCGTGTGTGCTGTGTGATGAGGAAGCTCAGCTTGGAGACACAGCCCAGCGGAAGGAGCTGATCCTAAAAGGTGGTTCTAGTCCCAACCGGTCGTTCTTGCTCCCCTGCCTGGCKGCCTCAGGACAGCACAGGATTTCTCAAACATGCATGAATGAGTCAAATATGGTTWTGATGAGAGGATAACATTATAACATGATATAAAACTCAAAAAAGTTGATTTTACAAGATATTGCCCCTTTAAAAAATAGCTCCTACCTGCCTCCTGCTTTAGGTCTTTTTCAATCATTCCCCAAGGACAAATACAGCTTGCTGAAATTCACCAGAAACCCACCTAAAAGGTAATCATACTACAAGAAGCAAAACACTCAAATGTAATGAAACATAAATTGGAACGTGTTACTAGAAGTTCTGAATCTGCATCCAAAACACACTCTGTTTTGCATCTATGGGAGCCTGATGAGAAAAAGACAACACAGAGAAAATTGAGCTGGCTTTTAAAAAAGCCTTTTTTTTTTCTTCATGCTCAAGATCTTAGGGTGTTTACGCTTGGTTGTATTTAACAATTCAAATTTTCAACTTCAGAAACCAAAACAAAACAAAAAAAATGGCTTCAGGGGAAATATCAGTTCACGTATGAGTCTAAACCTGAACCCAAAACAGTCTTTGAATAAACTAGAAACAGATTTTCATCTATGCTTCCTTTTAAACTGCTATGCTGCCAAAAGTTCACAGATTTAGACCAATTATTAGGTTTGTGTTTTTATATACTTTTTGTTTGTAGAAAACAAATGAACCTTTTTTGTTTACTTTAATTTTAAGCTCATTCTGAAACATAATATAAAACTCACTGTAAGCTTTAAAATGTGCACTTGAGTGCACATTTGTCTTTTTGTTTAACACCCTTTTTGTTTGGTCTGATAAATAATTGCCTGTGCTTTATTCCAAGACACTATCATTTTTTTTAAATTCAGTCTGTATTTTTGTCTTTAAAAAGTATTAACTCCCTTTGACTCCGGTCAAATAGTTAAAAAGCAGCTTTGTGTTTAAACTTTTGGTGTATTTCTGTAAACACCATTGTGGATGTTATCCACCTCTAGGGAAAAATGGACGACTAAATGCTTTTTTGTTGTGAGCTTGTTTTTTCCTGCTTGGAAAAAAAAAAAACCAGGTGGAAGATTTTGCTTTTTTCTGCCATTGATTTTCAGCAGGATTCCAAAGTTGTCAAATGATTGGCTGCCATGTGGGATTGGCAGCAAAAGAGTTTTTCTCTGCATTCGGTTCTAGAGGGAATGGCTTTCTCAGTCAACAAGTCAAATCTTTCCAACCTCTTCAAACAATAATCATCCCATGGGACTTCCAACAGTTTCCTATAAAGAGAGCTGTGTTGTTTTCCCCTCAAGTCTRGCTCAAAAACATTTCTCTCACCAGGCAAAACAAAGTTGAGCCTGATTTTGGGTACACAACCACACGATGGTGGAATGTAAATGTTATATAGAAATGGAGTGCAAGTTCAGTGTGAACTTTGCAGCAGTGGAGGATAACAGTACAACATAACATACAGTACTGTACTTTTTTTTAGAAAAAAGTAAACTTCCGCTGCTTGTTACATGAAGTACAGTAGGTCAGACAAATTGGAGACAAAGATCGAGAAGCATGATTCATTAATTAACAATGACAAACCGAAGGTTATCCCAGATTCAGACTAACATTAAAGTTAACTGCAGAAAGCTAAAGGGACACAGGCAAAAAAAAGATTTATTTTCAGAACATGACAATGAAAATGAATTTTTAACAAACTGAAAGTGAATTCCAGGAACTTGTTTTAAAAAACTGAAAGAGATGTTCTACATCTACCTTTTTATATTTCACTTTTTAAATGTTTGGGATCCATGATCCATGATTATTGTAACTTTATTTGGTTAACATAAATTTTAACTGCAAAATATAGTCTCTAAAAATACTGTAGGCTATTTAATTTTGTAAACTTTTAAAAAATATATTGCAGACTGTCTTTCTACATTATCTTCTCTGTAAACACACACTGGTTTCATTTAAAAGAGTCAGATATTGTCCAAGATTAACCTTCAGGGTGGATGAAGCTCACTCGCTGCCTCGCACCGATGATGACCTTGATGTCATCATTTACTCAGTATGCTTTGGGTGTAAATGAAATGGCTCCATTCGTGTAATTTTTTTTATTTTAGTTTAAAAATTATGAAAAATAAACAGCCTACGGCATTTTTACAGTCTTTATTTTACAGTTAAAATGCATTTTTATCTAATAAAGTCCAATGTTATGATATATCATGGATCCCTTTAAGGAATCTTTTCCTTTTCGTTGGTCATTTGCTGAAAACAGATCATCTTTAAAACCTTTTTACTCCTTGATATTTTGTGTTTGTTCTGAAAGCAARTAAAAAATGAGGGTTCATCGGAGAAAAAAACACATCTGCTGATTTTTAGTCACCCTTTACTCACCCTCTGAGGTGAGTTTGTCCAAAAAAAATCCTTCATTGCAGGAAGTTTTATAATTTTGTCAGTACATACAGATTTGTTGAGCTAATAATGTGCAAATAAATGTGTGTACCAACAATCCAAAATTGCATAATGTATATTGCAATGAGTAGCTTTAGGATTGTTTGTTACAGTTTATTAATATTTTTCCTAACTGCATTACGACACACTATTCTGCAAGGAGCAGCATGGCTCAATTCTGGTGGTAATAGAAGACAAACACTCCCATGAAAATCTGTCTGCTGACTGTGCCAGGAGGACAGTATGCGTGAGATTGTCAACCTCCCAGTAAACCCTGCAAAGAACCCCTCAATTGTTGTAAAAAAATACCCCTTGTTAATTGGGTGCTGTTAAGAACCAAAGTGATAATGAGGGATTACGGGGTGTTTACACTTGGGTGTCGGAAGCCATGTTAAAAATGTAATGCAGATTGGTTTGCTGCATGGTGCCAACAAACAAAATTACAATCTGCTCTTCTTTTTGGGAGAGGATTAATTTGCAGGGGTGCCGGTTTTGTGCTGTTAATTAATGCAAAAATAAGGTGGAATATTAAAGTTACGAACAACACTGTCACACATGGACCAGCGATGGTGCCGAGCAGCCTAGGGCAGATATTCAGTCATTTAAAAAAAGTGTCTATCTGAACAAAATTATTATTCATCTTAGATGCCAGCAAAAATAATGTCAGCTAATTTAAATATGAATATCACTGCACACAAAGCTGTCCAAACCTGTTTGTCTCCTAGTGGTGATTATTCATAAAATTTGCACACGAAAATGGTGCAATGTGTTTGTTAATTTTCTGTGAAGCATTTTGCTGCTCCTGAAGTTATTTTTGTCATCCTAACATTTCCTGAAGCTAACGTGTCATGTTCGTGTTTGGAGGGAAGAATATGGACAAAACCGCATGACTCACCTCTTTTCGGGCCTAAGGTTGTCCCTTTCGATTTGGATCATGGCGGCTTTTGTGAGGTGATGCCATTCTAAAAGGCAAGATATCTAGAAGCCAGTTTGTTTATGCTTTGCGGTTGGGTTTGGAGTGGGGTGGGGGGGAGCTCATGCTGAGCAGCAAAGCTCACTTTTCAAGTGAGTCAATTTTGTGGCCTCCCAGAGGCTAGTCATTCAGATTAGCACAATGGGGATTATCCTGACCAGCCTGTGTTGATTCTTCTATTGACGGTAAGGGGCAATGCCTTCTCAGAAACTGGAAGTGAAAATGGACTCGGGGAAAGATAGTTTAGCAGATTAATTGCAGCTTAACACAAAAAGGAAAACAAATCGACAAGCGAGATAAGATATTTAAGGTGCAATCCACATTCCTTCTTTATCTGTCTGCAGTTTTCCCACACGTTTCCCTCAGGACAGGAAGGCCATCTGGACAACAAATGTTGCAGCGTGAAACGTCGACCCCCGCAAATTGCTAAAAACATACATCGCAGGTGCAGAATTCAAATGTACTCATGCACTATCAGAGCAGTCGTGTCATCATACGGTGCAACCTGCTGACCTGCGTCCAGCAGGGTTTGTTTTAACTGCAAGACATGTGTCGTAACAACACCATCCTCTAACCTACTTTACATTCCCCGCTAGTGCTGAGGACTGTGGACTCCTGCAACTTGATGCATGAACTTCAAAGTGAATTTGACATCCAGGGTTCATCAATGTGTATTCTTTCGAGCAGTGGAGTGACAGCCGYGTGCATTATACATACAGCCTTACCATAGACAGAGAATAAGGGAGTAACTGCATGAAATGATAGTTTTCAATTTGTTTGCTGACAAGCAGTCTTGCTGTATGCTCGGAGAGTGATATTTATGGCCTTTCTTTTTACAGTCTGTGTTTCATGGTGCCCTCTTCTATAGAAGGTTGTGCTCTTTTTTTTTCTGAGTCACTACTGTATGTACTCTGTAGCTGCGAACGTGTCACTATTCATTCTGTCATGTGTCAAAATGCCCAGAAATGTCACAAAGGCATCTCATCTGAGTGGCACTTTCAAGGAGTCTGATTTTGGYGAACAGAAAATTAAGCCAATAATGGGTTAAATGTTGCAGTAATTACTGTATAGTCTCAACTGAAATGTGGTGATTGTTCCTGTCAGCAAATATGATTGCTCCACCTCAGGAGTATATTTAAGAGGTTTCAAACAGGATCCCTTTTGCTTCTCGGAGACTTTGTTGACAATGACAGTAATGGCTTTGGAAGGCTTTCAGAATTAGAATGCCAAAGGCTTTTATTTGTAATGTTTCACAATGAAAAAAAAAAACAGATGACAAAAACATGACCTTCCGTGTCATTTCATGTCTGTAAGTAAAGCAGGTGATGCTAGTTTTCATTGTTAATACTGCCAGTGCCGTCAAATTATCTTTTATAACTGCGCGGAATTTTTTTGTGGAATGAGCAACATAAAAAAGGCTGACAGAGCTATTTTACATCGCTGCAGCCACAAATTTATATATTTTATGCCCAAAGTGCTTCTGGAAATATGGCAGTGGGATAATGTGATTTCACAGCCTTTAGGATGAACCGACAACTCCCTGAGCACCTCYGAGTTGCCCGCTTGATTTGTATTCAAACAAATTTAAGGAAAAACTTGACAGCATTAAGTATTYGCAAGTGCCTAATATGGGAACAATCCATGATGAGTGCTTGCATTTATGTTTGTTTGCTGCAAAACATCTACATTTGGCAAAAACTTGTGCTCTCTGGGTCTCATTATGTTTGGTTACACAAGAAACAAATATGACATGCAAAGCAGTCTGGCACCAAAACCCCAAAACATAACATATTTGCATTGTGAAAGCAATCGCTTGAAACAAAATCCGAAAAACGTGAACATTTCAGTGCACAAAACCTGAAATAGTTAACAGATTTAATYCAATGGGGACCTTTACTCTGGCTATTTTTAGARCACGAGTCACGTGACTATGTCCGCTAGACATGGATGCTCGGACAAACACTCGTAGTGGTTCCATGGATTTCAGTGGAGCTGTGTCKCTCCAGCTTTGTTCAAACTTAAATTCGAGAACAGCATCAAACTCCACCGGGTGGACACAAAACCTTGTGCTACAGTACTGATAACAGTGACTCATGATGCAGCCATTGTTCCCTCATGGACGGAGTATTTTTGATCAATTTTCCCAAGCTAAGATACTAGCTAAAACTGCTTTCATGCGATGGGACAAGCTAAATTTGACAGGAAAAATGTGAAATCACGGAATTAACGTCTGCTTCGAACATTAAATCGGAGGTAAAAGACAACACTGGACCATTCTGATCATATCCCCGCACTCTTTGTCAATAAACAGTTACAGCAAACCTTATTGTTTTATTGTAGCCTACTGCTAGCTTTACTCCTAGCATCCATGCTAGCCTCATACAGCGATCTACTGCAGTCAGTCACACATACGCTGATATTATTATACTTACACAAATTCCAAACATCACCAATAAATTTGTTTGAACGATGTAGAAGTGGTGGCTCCAGTGATAAAAACAGACATGCAAAGTAGACTATAGATACAATAAGCTAAGTTGTAAGACATCTGTAAAAACASCAAGCTTTTTAACAACTCCACTCACTTTTCAAGTCTCTCGAAGACTCCACTCCCCCAGTCAACCTTTCAAATTAACTTTCCTGTGATTCACGATGTCAGATGTGTCAAAAYTTTCTCTAGGGACGTCTTTTTTCTGTTATGGTATTAGCACTGACTCTCCGTAGAATCCACTCCATCTGTCCGATCTTTTGGTCAAGCAACAGACAATTTATGCAAATGCAAATGATATGTGTGATGCCACGAGTGAAGGTCCCCATTCAATTTATTGTTTTCCCAAAATTTGTATAAGTCAGGCAATCATTTCATCTTACTTTGGTTTTGTTTCCAGAGAAGACTGTTGTGAAGAAGATTGGGGCCTAAAACATAAATGAATAAAAATCCCCATAAAACTATACTGGACAAATATTTATGAAAGAATGGATAACAATTTTGATTGATAATCATATTTRCATGTTTTAATCAATAATTTAAACATTGTATTACATCCTTATATACTGTATAAGCAGGGGCAGACTGGCACACAAGGCTACTGGGGGTAGTACCAGGTGGGCCGCCAGTGAATCAGCCCGCCTTCAACCCCATTGTCACTCGGCATGGTTTTGTTTAGTTGCACCGCAAATGTCTTTTCTACATTTTCCTTACCCAGTAAGCTGATCTTTGGTATTTATTAATGACTCAAAAATCATAAATCTGAAAACTCTTGTCCCYGCAAGTGCCMCAAATATTAAATTAAATCTGTGTGTCTCTCACATCYAACAGAGMCMCAAAGTGCTGTGGCGCCATCTTGTCMTGTCATTCCTCAGTGGAACAATACCTGCCAATAACCAGGGTCGCCAACAGTGGGAGGGGCCAGGGGTGGTCAAAAACTTATRTAAAAGCATTGTTTTTGAGAAAATGAAAAATATAAATATATATTATTAAGACTAAACTTGAAACCTAAGATCTAGTCTGAACAAAGACAATCAGTTTAAAACAAAGGTCCTCAATAGGATTTGACATTTTAACAGCCGTGTACTGTATGTTATAAAATGTGCCATAAATGTTAATTTGGTTAAACACAATATAGAAATAAAATCAAAATATGCTTGTAGCATCTCACTTTGTTATATATTTGTCAAGATAWGTGTAAGTACTGTTTTTATGATGTAGCCTTATTTGCACAGGCTACTTCAGAAATCCCCATTTTCTGATTTGTAGCCTATGTTTATTTCAGCCACRGACTGAGTATACATAATGTTGAGCAGTGAGTCACTCCCACCAAGGCTGAATMTCATTGTGTGCACCGTGGTCTGCAGGCTGAACACTTACAAATATGGATGACACATTTCTGAGAAATGGAAGCTGTAAGTGCACAAAGGGCTAAGTGTCTGGGTTTGGRGAGAATGTGCAAGTTGTTTTTATTTTTTTTATTGTGAATCAAAAAGAAACGCACATGGAAGGTATTTTATGGTGGGAGATCAAGAGGAAAATATTTACAACTGTAATAAGAGGAGAAAGAAAAATAATAACTTGTGCATCATGTCAGGACCTGAACACTTCGGAAAAACTTTAACTTAGAAGTTTAAACCATCTTGAGTTCATAATCATCAAGTTAGCATATTTTATCGCAACTGTAGTAATTAGGGTGTATTCACACCAGGAAAGTCCTTTGGTCCACTTGTTTGCTCTAAACCAAATAGCATGCTTTATTTTTTTTTCCCTTTGGTGTGGTTTGCATTCACATTGTGCTTTTGCAAGTGGACTATAATTTATAAACAAGCCACGCAGGTGACGATCATTGCTCCCATTGGACAGAAATGAAATGGGCGGGACAGAGCACATACCCGGAAATAAAGATGGTGTTAATACAAGTGACTATTAAAAATATCAAGAGCAGCTCATTCAGTGGTGGTTTTGTGATGTTAAACTTGTAATTTTGGGACAGTGTTGTCAAATGCCACAATTTAAAAACAAGATGGTCCACATTCCCTGACTAACAACGGCTCATTTATTGTAGTGCAGTGTTAGCATTAGCAACACTGAAGGGCTAATGTTTCTTAGCTACGTGGCTCGTGAAGTCCAAAAAGGTGCATGTTTTCTGTGTTTTTGCTCAGTTCAAGACCGGTCTGTATTCACACCAGAAGTGAACCGCACCAGAGTTCATTTGGAAGGGGACCAAAATATATATATTTGTATATTTACTGATTTGCAGAATTAGCCCACGTTTGTAATATCTGTTTTTTAGCTTTGTAACTTTGACTGTTTTAAATCTTAGACTTTTTAGACTTTCTGATGCATTACATATGCAAGGTAAAAATGCTCAGCTGTGATGTTGTTGACAGCTTGTTATGATCATACCATGTCCTGTAGCGAATARAAAGATCTGTATGAATGTGTTAAGAAGATTTAAAACCAGCTGTTTCTCACTGAAGGGAGTCTTTAAACTACTCAGGCCATAATCTTAACTGTTATTGCAAAGATGACAACAGTATCTGTACTGTATAGTGATATGAATATACAAGATGCTGCAGGGGAGTGCYGTTTTGCCACCCAAGAGAAAAGGCAGCAATTACATCTGGTTTATCTTTGCAGCTCCCAGATTCAGAAAGGATCAATAACAAATTTTAAAACAAAGGTTTATTGGTGTAATTATGAAAAAACCGTACAATCTATACAGGCATTTAGCATGTGTCATCTTATTTAAAAGAATAAAACACTTTATTTTGATTTTAAAGCCAAAAACAGAAATAACATTAAGCCATTAAATCAAGTGGTCACTAAATTTGAAAACGAAATAAATCCAAATTCTTTAAATAAGACTACATGACATTTTACAGTAGCAGCATTTATTTACTGAACAAAACAAAATGCGGAAGTGGTAAAAAAATATTTACAACCTCAGGAAAATTTAAGAACCTCAAGTGTTTCTAATCAAATTTGATTAAGTGATCATACGTGAGTGAGAGCACCTTGATAAAAGAGGATGTTTTGTTGGTCAGGAGCTTTCAGGTTAAAGAAGAGACATTGATGTTCTTAGAAGCTACTGGTGCTGCCTATCAATCTTTTTAGGGCTGCATCTAAGAATTATTTTGGTAATTGATTAATCTATTGATTAATCTGATGATTAATTGAGTAATCGGATAAAAATATTATCATCTTCTGCAGTCATTACTTAGGCTTATTTTATGACAAAAACATTTGTGAAGGGGTAATCTACACTTGCTGAAGATCCTGCTGCAATCAAAGTAATATTACAGTAAAAGTTGTTTAATTCGTGCATTTTAAGCTCCACTTGTTTGTATTTATGTAGGTGAGGTTTGAGGAGGCATTATTTAAAAGCACTCTGTCATTGAAACATTTTTAACCATCACAAAAAAAATCTAAATGAAATTAATTCATTCTTATGGATTGGAAAACCAAATGTGATCTTTTATGTTAGAAATTTAGTAAGTACAATGGGAAATATAAAAATTTGGGTTTTGCACATTGAGCTTCTTAGAGTTCAAATGTTATTGTTAATAGTAAAAGTAAATTCATATTTTTATTTAGAATGGTATTGGTTGGAGCAGGGTTCCCATTTTAGGCAATAAAATATTTAGTCTTGACTGTTTAACTGACTAATATGACAGCAGTAATAAAAAAATGAAGCCTAATAACAGGCTTCAAAGTCATWATAAGAAGCATCAAAAAGGAAAATAAATTCTATCAATACATTTAAACTTGAAATATTCACTCCAGGTATCTCATTTAAGTTAAGATAGAAACATATGAACAGATAAATACGTTTCAGCTCATGCTTTCAATCTGTTGCTGCACACTTAAGGCTTGTTTTGATCACAGAACTTCCACACTGGTAAATAATACTCTACCAGGTAGCCAGTATGATCAGTCTGAAAGGGAATTTAAATGATACCTGTTGTTAACTCCGGATGCATTCAGTACATGTATCAGCTGTTTTCGTTATGGTTCAGAAGCATCAAGGATCTGCTGCGCATTGCGCTTTTTCGTCTTTTCTGTTTCGTTTTAAATTATCCCACAATTTCTGTCAGTTTCTGAGCRCCTCATTTTGGGACTCTTCTTCTCCTTCCATTGCTAAATATGGCACTTAGTAAACTCACGTCAACAGTGTAACAGCAAGCGGAAGCGCTAACAGCGTAGCGTTGTGTTGCTCAAATAACATTCCGGCCGGCAAAAGTGCGCTGATTTTAACAGGACCTATTTTTATGAGCATTTTTAGAAATTGAATTACTCAAATTATTTTGAGGAATCGTTTCAGCTCTTCATTTATCTATCTGAAAAGTATTCAGAGGCCATTTTCAAACAACTTGGACAGTTCTTCCCAGGAATGGATGTTTCTGCAAACTCATCCCTAAGGTGCAACTATGCACTGCTCACAAGGAATTGCTCAAAACAAAGAGCTACATTAGACTTWACAAGGTTAAGTAGATGAAATGTTCAGCTTCTAAAAGTATATTCAGTAAAAAAATAAATAAAAAAAATAAAAAACAAGTTCTATTTTTCAAAAAAAGGCTGACAACATATCAAGGTAAATGTCAGAATCCATAATGACTGATCAGTGACAGATAAAGTGATTAGTTGAAACATTTCACTGCAAACACCTGTTTTTAAGTTATGAAATAATTTTTACACTTACTTTWTCCCCACAAATTTCTTCTGCATTTTTCAGCCAAGTAAAAATAAAAAATAAGCATAATACAAAGCAGTGCTGTTTTTCCAAATGGTTTATTTATTTAGTTGTTACAAGTTATTTCAGTCTCATTTTATTTTGACCCTGCCATGTAAAATCTTAAATATGATGAAATGGATCATTTCTTTTTATCACAAAATCCATCGAAGAAAATGGAACTCTGTTTCTTTGTAAACAACGTTCTTCCTTGCTCTTTTATTTATTTATTTTTATTTTTTCCTCTTATTTTGTTCTGTGCCGGATGCTTCTTGGCTGCAACCTTTGGCCGGAGGGGATGCAGTCTCCAGCCAATGACAGCATGTGGCTATGAGGACTTAAAAATAATGCTGTCAGTTTAAATTGCTGTCTTGCTCACACTCTCTCACACACACWCTCTCTTTGCAGAAGGTGAAAAAGGCAGCTTTATACAGGGTGTGGACGTATGGGTTTATTAATGCTTCAAAACAAAAAATAATAATTTGTAAATGTTTGTTTCTCACATTTTTGTATTGCCTTCCTGGAAGTTGCATTTTCCTATTATCATAGTAAAAAATATGAGGAATTATTGTAATCCAGGGTTTAGCAGCTGCACCTGGTTATCCAAATGCAGTACTTCTACACTCCTGTAGGGTGTATATAAAGAGTGACAGGAAGTCCATGTTACTTCCTGTATTCCTCACTTCCTCTAAGCAGGCTGAGAAAGACCTGTTTGCAAAGCAGGCTGAGAGAGGCCTGATTGGGGAAAAACATTTTGGACTTTCAAAAATGCAACCTACACACACCGTGCTTTAAAGCAAAATCTAATCTACCCATCACCATACCAGATGCTCATCATAAAACCACCTTTGGACCAATTTACACTTTGAAAACCAAGGTCAGATTTCTGTTGGACTATTTCATATGCCTGTGGAGTCTGATGGCGAGCTACGTTGACACAAGAACCTTTTTGTGAAGAATTACCCATGCTTCTGAGTCGGTAGG
>NW_013952413.1:654586-668626 GCF_001266775.1 Austrofundulus limnaeus | reverse complement strand
GATTAAATTTTCTAATTTAAAAATAAAATAACCAATACATGAGGTTACATTATAATCACAAAAAGCACAAACAATTGTATTTTCTACTTTTTACCCTGAACCTGATGTCCTTTTTAAAAAAGCTTACACAGAAAAAAGTGGCTTTGTTTCTGTTTGCATTGATCTCCAGGGAGAAATATTGTAATGTTTTGAAATTCTGTTATCCCAGTTCTCATCTATGTAGAATGCTAAATTACTCAGCACTGAAAAGGRGGTTTTAATGATTGTATTTATTGGCAGGAACAATTCATTGCTGCCCGATGTGAGTCCTGCTGYGGGCTCAGATAAGAGATAAGATTTGGTGCCGCTGCAAAGTGACTATCCTTTAAGGTGTTAGAAAACTTGTGTTGGACGCATGATGCATTGCTGTGACGCTCCTGTGCTCCTAAAATCAACAGTAACCTACTTATTTAATTTTTTTTTTTTTTTTGCTTAACATAAATGTGAACAAAATTGTCAGGCAGCTTCCATGATACTTAGAAAGTCAGACATTGTGAGACGACAACATGAACTTTTATTGCCATAGGCAAAGGCRGAACAATACTGGTTTCGGCCATTATTTTTTATTTGTGTGTTTGTTTATCTGTACTATTACAAAAATATTTCAAAATTCAGTCAGCAGTTTGATGAAAAATTTCTGAAAAATGTTAATGAATCATCAACCCAAATTTTTTTTGTCAGCAAAATATCCTATATCTACTGGATGTATTTTAATCTGAAAGTARTCWCTGGATGTACATCTAYAACTGGTTTACRTTTTGGAGTTAATCCAATATGGCCAGCTAAACTAGCTTAGCCTACACAAAAATTTCTGTATCTCAGTAAAATTTAAAAGTTATTGAGCAAAAATTTAGCACTATACTATAAATATTCAAGCAAGTGTGATGGCCCCTGCTGATGCCTATTAGTAGCTTACGGACTTCCATTTTTGCACTTCCACATTTTTTGGCCACAGACAGCACTTCCGGTTTGCCGGCAACACTGTGTTAGCGTAGGYTTATTTCACTTGGTGGCTGCTGTCCACATTACAGGATTTGCGTATTACATGTACCCACAGGAGACAAACAAGTTGACAAAAGTACAGCCAAGTGGAAAAAAATCACTCTAAAGTGGATTAAACCCATAGAAAAATGGTAAGACATACAGAATTTAGTCTTTTTCACTATTCTTTGTCTGGAGTACTGGCATAATCGTGATCCGAACATCTACTGGCTGCTGTGTTAGCTTCCTCCTCGCTATCCTCTGGAGGTGGTCTTTGCTCTCTTGGGTCTTGGCAGTAACGGGGTTAATTGTGCAGCTCCCTTTTTTTAACTTCCATCTTCCCATTTCTGACGCTGGCTCTTGAACATCCTCAGATTTGAAATGCCGACTACAAACACAAGTGTGAGCTTTCATAGCTACAGGGTTTCCATGGGTCCTTGAAATCCTTGAAAGTTTGTGAATTATAGAAAATGATTTCAAGGCCCTGGAATGTACGTGAAAGCAGACAAAAATTACACTTGTCCTTGAAAGTCCTTGAGAGTTTTTGGGGGATTGAAGTTCTCACGACTGATTTTCATCATCTGTATTATACATACAGTATACTGTATATAAACCTCCCAGGACATAATTACATCTCCATGTATTGTAGATATGAATGTAGGGTATACATTTAATCCACTTTCTTTTATTGATTCTGACTCAACAACTTCTATGCTTTCAGTTTTTCATTGAATTTACATGATATTAAACCAGTTTGTTGGTAACATTCTGCAGTAGCAGTAGGTAATTGCCGTTGCGCATGGGTCTTGAATATGAGGAAATTGGTACTGGAAAGTCCTTGAAAGGTTTTTAAATTTGCTGTTGACCACAGTGTGGGAACCCTGTAGCTAAGTTTTCCCTGCGGATAGCCACGATCTATTGTTGTTGCCTTAACTCCTCATGAAGAGGAATATGTTGAAAAACTACTCTGTTGTACCTACTGGTTAGTGGACACAATGGCACAAAACAGAACTCATGTTTTATACCACAGCTCGCAGATGCTTTAACTTTTGTGACGTTTTCATGGTCTAGTTCTAGGAGCTAATGCTAAAAACAACGTACAGTAGGCAGGACCCGGAAGTGATGCTCGTGGCCTGGATTTTTACAGAAATACGTCACTAATAGCCATGGCATATAGGCTATTGTGACTTCATTGAAGGTACTGGAAGGGGAGGAGTCAATTACATGAGGTCAACTGGAGCTGATTTAAGGAGCTTCCATTTCTTATTTGCTAGTTTAGCCTAACSTAGTCGGCGAGCTGGTTGGTTCGCGTGTGGTCTGGCATCGACGGCGCATCATGGGGGGGGTCCAGTGGAAGCACGAGGTGGCGGACGTGTGGGCTGATTGTGGCTGTCATGCTGGAGGTCCTGTTTGAAGCCAATCCAGGCTTGAAGCTCAGTGCATGACTGAGGGCCAGGTGGTGAGGCAGCTTCAGGCGAACGACAGCGTGTCTGGGTTCACCACCCACAAAAATTCCTAGACTCTTGTCTTTTATAAATGCCTCTAAACGGCTTAAACAGTGAACTGTGTTGTGTTGTCTCTTTCTTTTTCGTGGTCTTGCGAGTCGGGCCGTAACGCACAAAATTACGAGATTTTGGAGCATCATCATCATATGCAGTGTTTTTGAGGTTTGACCAAAAAGATGAAACCTTTGTCAATACGTACGATATGAAAGGTTTGAACTCCTTAGCTTTTCTTTAAATCTTACAATTCATCTTTGCCGCAAGAAAAACACCTGATTGACGAGCCAAATAGATGATGCATGTGACTTTCTTCTTATCGAGTTATTAGGTCCAACAGATTATTAGGTCCAACAGAGAGCGAGCTCATCAACTGGAGATGAGATTTGTCTGTCTTCCAATGTTCTCCGGGGTTAAATTCAGCCAAAACTGTTTCATCCCATGAAAAGTTGAGACATTTTCCTCTGTCTGTCACTTTATTTGTGAACAGCTTGTGGACCGCCGTGGCCATGCCATCTGTGGTTGTTAAGGAGATTTGGGGCGCAGCTGCAGAGTCTCAGTGCATGTCCTGCAGTGATGCCAGGGTAATATTGCTGCTGCCATGTCAGCTTTAACTGTTGCTCCAGCATCCAATTGAATCCTGAAATGCCATTCAGTGCATCATACAACAAACATTGCTCCATCCTTTTGAATGAGGCCATAAAAAAACTAAAGCACTTGAAAAAGTAGTTCTGTATGAAATGATTCTCATTTAAAGCCTATCTGTGAAWTATTTAAATTATTTGACTTGTGCATTTTTTTTATTGCAGAACAGGAAAAACAAGTTGAAACAAGGAAATTGCCAAAGATTCCTTTATTTATTGATCGTTACAGGGCTCTTGTTAATTAAGTCTGTGTAACGTTAATGATGGTGAAAATGTCGATTTCCCTGGCCCTGGTGTGACATCTTCAGTGTCTTGATTTACTGTATTTTGTCCCATTAATGATCAAAGGACCAGTGTTTTTARGACATTCCTATAATAAAAGATCACGTCTAAAATTCTTGTTTTTAGAAGGTTAAATCATTTTTATTTTATTTTATTAAATTTAGCTGTTTTAATGTTGACCGAGCTGATGAGACGACCTTAAATGGKTAGATTACTGTCCCTGGAAATAAAAATAAAAACTAAACCCCTCCCCACTACCCATTAAATACAGTTTGTAGTGACAGGGCTTYAAGTAATGTTACCAAAACCATGATYGTGTACTTCTAGGTTGATTTCAAAATTTGATTTTATTCAGTCAGTCCATGCATCTACCATTAAGTTGTGATTGTGTCGTGTTTCTACAGTAAATTGGGTAAGGAGCCATCTCTAAATATGTTATGAACATTACAGTTGCTATTCATACAGCCCACAGTGAAAAARAGGCAGTAGCAGTTGTTTTATTAGGATGGTTAAGAATAAATGTCACAATTTATGAGGGCAATGACGGGTCATTTAGGGGTCCATTTTTACAGCATCAGCAGCACGGCGGCCAAAAACCAGCGTTTTCCTTTAAGAACACTATCACTCACTGGTTTCTGTAGACGCTATGAAGACATAACATAACACAATGTTTTGGATCCCTTACAATATCTTTGTAAACACMGTGGTTATTTTCAAATTTAGAATTGAGTTGTGAAAAAAAATCTATTCTCTAGCTGTACGTTGCTATCAGAACCCGCGAGGTGCAGTTAAGACATAACTGTCTCAACTTGAGCAGCCAGTGAGAAAAAGGTCATATAAATGATGATCTCTTTATTAGTTTTACTTCCTTGCTTTTTGCTCTTCTGACTCCAGTTATAACCTTGCTGAACACCTCCCCTGCAAGACTTTCAGGTTTGATGAATCAGAATTACTATCGAGGGATTCGCTGATTTATGGGATGAGCTATCTGTCAGTGTACGAAATGGTAAAAGCCTAACGTGGCATTTTGTGTGCCTCCAATAACACTGGTCGTGGTGCGAAGGCTGTCAGGTGTCATGAGTCCACACAGAGGTGATGATGCMATCGAGTAGAAACCCTTTATGATCTAATTGACAAAAAATAAATAAAATAAAAAAGCAAAATTACACAGCTTGTGAAATCCTATGACAAAGGCAAAAACTGTCTGAAGATCAGAGTAATAGTTCATTAAACAACTTTTGTTTTTCCTCAACAAAGGGCATCAAAAATACTTTATTACACAATATGAGTCGCATTGGTTTAAGCACAGTGGCTCAGTTGGTAGAGCTGATGCCTCTCAGCAAGAAGGTTGCCGGTTCAAATCCCAACCCAGAGACCTTTTTAGGTAAAGTTTGTATGTTCTCTCCGTGTACGCGTGAGTTCTCTCCGGGCACTTTGGTTTCTTCCCACAGACCAAAAACATGACTGTTCGGTTAACTGGTAACTCTAATTTGTCCCCAGGAGAGAGTGAATTGGTTTTTTGTCTCTATGTGTGGTCTTGGATATGGGCACCCTGTGATCCTGAAAGGAAGAAGTGAGTATAGATAATGGAATGGAAACGGAATATGATTTGCAAGTTACTTAAAAGGAAAAAAAAACATTGTATTTTTATGACACTGAGCTGCTGTGATTGTAATTGCAAAAATTGTTAAGGGAATTGTTATAGCAAACTATTTGTCTTGAATCAAATTTCAAAAGTACTTTTTTGTCTTTTTATGCTTTCATTCCTTCTGCTTTACCGGCAGATGCCTAAAAATGCAGGACTTAAAAGCAYCCTTAAATAAAAGAAAAGGAAAGAGGGACACAAAGTCATCACTCAAGGATGACTGATTTTGTGTTTGTCTCCAAGAGAGTTGGTGAGAAATTGTCATACTCATTTGCTTCAAGCYTCAAAGTGTGGCTTCAACAAACTGAACGAATGAATGACAGATACTTTATTGATCCCAAGGGGAAATTACAGTTCAGAGCACCCGTTCACAGGAGAACAGGTGCCCCCAGGTCATGCACCCAYAGACTCCTGCACAGGGCAAGGATCATCATCATGAAATTCACAAATTCAACTTGRWTYYYCYYCCYTTYCCCMMYKKTTTYMRKKGGKKTTTTTTGTTTTGTTKTTGTGTTTCTGCTGTGTGGCAGCATGCTGCCTTGCACCCTAAAAGGTCCCGTGCAAGTGTGTGTGAGCAGAAAATTKTGTGCAGACCTATGACCAAAGTCTCCCTGAACAGTAGGGCTCCTGCCTGAAACCATATGAAACACAAGACCAGGCACGTTTAAAATCTGAGCACCTTGATGTCCTGCATGGGAAGGGGGGGAGGCTCGGAAATGCAACAGTGCCCCCAGTTGGTTGGMAGGAGAACCGCGTCCAACCACAGACCAGTCATTCTTGTGGACACATGGAGTAAAACGGGAAAGAAATTTGTCAGGAGTTGAATTTAAGGGCCGAGTGGCAGGAGATGCTTGAGGTGATTTGTGGGGATTCTAGACAGCTGTGCGGAGGTTGACAGTGTTGCAGGGTCTGCAGAATGGTCAACCATCAGACTAACAAGGCGTAGAGGAGGCCTCAGAGGAAATCGAGATATCCGGGAGGTAAGAGGTGGGCGCTGACGTGGTAAAAATTAATTTCAGGCAGGAAAAAAGCTCTGGTTAGCGTGTGTGAATGTATCAGAGGCATTAGACCCTGTTTCTGTTGGATCCTTTTCAGAAGGATGTCTTTCCCATTGGAATTACCGTGGTACCAAACTAAACTGAGAGTCAACACGATTCTGAGTGCAAATATGAAAGCGTGCACAAACAAATCGGAAAACGTGACATCTGACATCATCTCCTCTGCGTGCGAATGAAAATCGCTTGAAGATTGTTTTGGTTTGTTAGCGGTAATGATTTATTTCTGCACTAATTATCATGTTTACATGCAGTTGCAATGATAATGAACAGTACTTTTTTTTCTTCGTTCTTCTTCTGTTTGTGTGTGACATTTTGAAAAAGATGACTAAACTTCAAGGCGGCTCATTTGCTGAAGCGGAGTCATATCTCTCCTCTAACCGTTTGACTCATTTCATGCCACATTTAGATCTGGGCAGCAAGCAACAAACTGAATTGCATTAATTCTCAATGAGTTGTTKGTAAAAATCCTCATGTCGTAACAGACACTGCAGGCAAGATGAGCTGCAGCAAAGACTCAAACTGTTCAAGCTTTCTCCTGTGTTTCATCACAGGCTTTTTTTTAGGGGGTAAGCAGATTTATCTCCACTTACTWCTTGTATGTTTTTTGTCAAATAGCTTTGCTTTCTTAAGTTTTACAAGTCTCCAAGAAACAGGGTTGTATGAATAAATATCCAAATTCTTTTACGAATAACAGCCAGGCAGATTATCCAGAATTAATTTAACAGATACAAGTTTTTTTTTTTTCTGACAAAGCTACTGAGCTCACCTAAATGTGCTGCTGGAACCAAAGATGGTGAAACAGGAGAGAAACTGTTTCTGATGACATCTTTGAACCTTTGCTGAAGTCACTCCATTGTGCAAATGCTTTAAACGAATTCCTCAAAAATACATTTATAATAGAGATCAATGTCGACATTTTAATTGGAACTCTACAAAATATTTAAATTAGTCAACCATTTTATTACAAYRTCGATCGTGTTGTCACAGTGCAACKYTCTGTTGGAAAACTTTGGTTAAGACATCAATACACAACTCYGTAGTTTTTACTTTGACACATCTCCTGTCTTTATCAGTGGCGTTTGTTCTGAAAGGCCAAAGAGAGTCAGGCCTCCTCAGCTGGTTTAGACTACAGTTGTCATTTTTCTGTAACACTTTAACAGTGATGGGTACTTGTGTACTTCTGCGTTGGCCTTTCTTTGCTTTTTATTACAGAATGAGTGAAGCAGCATCACAGTRGTAAGTGTGATGAGACACTGCATTTTACTCCTGCTGAGCCAGTGTCACATGGGCCAAWAGGCTAGACAGAGTTGGCTTCCCTTGGTGAAAGAAAAATAGCATTTTTGGATCTTGGATACAAGCAGCTGAAATGAGCTCCCCGCTGTAGGGTCGCTGGGCTCRGTCTGGTTTATGCTTCCCATTCTTGGGCTCACAAACTGTGTCGCTTGATGAAACTAATTTCAAACTGTCGTCCACATCCTGATTTTTGTGATTATTCAAAAATATGGTTATTGTTCCTGCAGTTATCCTAAACTGAAGGTACAGTATAATCACTACAGATATTTTTTAAACTTCACAAACTGCTTAGATCAGAGGACTTCAACTTAGGGGCCCCAACTCCTAGTGGGGTCATGGATGTACTGCAGTTGTGTCATGGATTTTTTTGGGCAGACCTTTTATTATTTTTTTCCAAGTTATGTCCTTACACACAGATTACCATRAATCCAACATATCTCAGTCAGAAGCGCACACATTCAGTGAGCATTACTTCTACTTGTGTTGTGAATATTGCAATATTTCAACACTGCAGCTCCTAATGATAACGGTCAACAATTAATGTCAGTGTGTGTATATATATACACACACTGACATTAATTGTTGACCGTTATCATTAGGAGCTGCAGTGTTGAAATATTGCAATATTCACAACACAAGTAGAAGTAATGCTCACTGAATGTGTGCGCTTCTGACTGAGATATGTTGGATTTATGGTAATCTGTGTGTAAGGACATAACTTGGAAAAAAATAATAAAAGGTCTGCCCAAAAAAATCCATGACACAACTGCAGTACATCCATGACCCCACTAGGAGTTGGGGCCCCTAAGNAAATATATGAGTTTGTATGTAATGTATGAATATAATATACAAGTTTCACTTTTTAAATGGAATTACTGAAATAAATCTACTTTTTCATGATATTCTAATTTTATGACCAGCACCTGTATATGTTGTTTGTTGTCATATTTCAGCATAATTAATTTAGAAAATATTTTCAGGACCCCACTTTGATGTTTCAGGACAACATTGTGGGTCCCGAACCCAACTTTGGGAACCACTGCCCTAATGTATATAACCCATAACATGGGCGAGACCTTTCTCTATCAGTTTGGGGGTCCTAYGAGGAAAAATGTTAAAGTGATGATGTTTTTTTTTACATTTTCTTTAAAGATTGTACTTCCTGTGAACAACTCTTATGGTAACATTCCTGCTATATTTACATTGTTTTAGTGACAATACCTACTGTTTAAATAGAGAATTATCAACAATACCAATTTTCAGCTTTTAGAACAATTCTCTTTTGCTACACTACCACTATAATGAAACATTTACTTTGTAAGCTATCATCACATCAGCTGAACTTTCATTGTTCCACCCTGTAAAAGGATAAAAACAAACCTAAAAAGTTGCTGTGAATAAAACAGACATGCAAAGTAGCTCAAAACATCTCTTCAGCCTTTTGATGAAAACAACCATAAAGTTGGAGAGAAAAAAAAATACTGACCACTTAGCTGCCATGTACATAAAACAGAAGAATAGCCTCGCTATTTAAAGAGGGCCAGTAAAATGAACACTCGTGCCTTCTCTGCTGCTCCGTAAATAGTAAAACACAGCAAAAGTGAGAAAAGTACATTATCTTTTCATTCAAGGTTTAACCRAAAAAGATTGGTTGCATGGAATGGTTACAATTATTGAAGAACTTAAAATAAAAGAATTTAAAGGATTTCAGTAAATCAGGAAAGGTGAAGTGTTTCATTAGAGGTTTATTCAGTTGTGTATATATTTTATTAAGATAGATTATATAGTAGCYATCTTGTATATATTCATTTTATTTAAATAAGTAGTTACATGTACATTATTTCTCACTGAATAAAGAAAAGCTCATATCATATTATACAAGTGTTTTAGTACAGCTTGCTTAATTTCATCATACAAATATATTTTTCAGTATTTGTTTACGTCATGCTGCTAGAATTAAAATTCTGGCCATATTCAATTCTCGTATAAATAATAAACCACTTGGCATAAAAATCACTGGCATAGTAAACATTGTTATCCCTGAAGATTGTGTGACCTCCAAAGTTCACCGTCGCCAACTAGGTGTCTCTCTGAATATGTTTTGAATATTTCCTGTATACGTTTTGACAGGTAGGAAACAAACAACACCTGGGAGAAATTTCCCATGTGACTGCCTGCTGTCCGTATATATGAATGCACGCACACTTCCTGCCTCACTCCTTTTCAAACGCAACTAATTAGACAGCCTCCCAACCCCAATGTGATTGTTACAAAATAACTTCGTCTTCAATCAGAATTACTCTCCTCCTTTTTTTTCTGTACATCTTTTTCTGCCCCAACTCCTCATACTGCACCTGAATAACTTCCTCCAACCAGCACACCCGCATACCTTTTACTGGTGTGCCTCTGCAAGGCTTCAGATATGCAGCCTTCTGCTCTTTGACAGTCTGACTCCATCTTTTCCTCAGCTCCAGTTTCCCGTCAAGTGCTGGGTTTCTGCCTGGTTTCTGTGCACTCCAGATGGCTCCTGATAGACCAAATGAGTGACTGATTGAATCGTTAAGAAACATAAAGAAGCCTCTTCCTCCATATCAGCACAAAACTGTCTTGACTAACAGCCTGCTTAAAGCTGATCAGGAGCATTTGTTTCTATCTATAAAAATGACAAGGATCTATTTCTTTCTTTCTTTCTTTCTTTTATGATATCACTAAATTCTGTATTATCTCACATCGCTTTTATATGCTGACGACATCCTCTTGCACTGCTCCTCCAAGGACTTAGATTTCTTTAAACTGTCAAAATTACTCCAATGGTGGTCAGAAGTTACTAAATGGGTAAAAAAAAACTACCTTAAGTTAAACTCAGACACAATGTCTGATTATGGAGGTGGTTCAGAGGTTGCAGAAGGCAAGCCTGGGATCAGTAGATTGCAGATTTAAATTCACAGACTGGCAAAAGATTTGGGTGGGAAACGAGAAAGAAAAACACATTTGCTTCTGCAATCATTGACTCCTTGAGCTAAAATCTTAACCCTCCTCATGATTTAGATTGTAGCCCTCTAACTATATGAGGGTAGAGAATGACTTTCCCTTTTGGGGATTGACTGAGTGTAAAAACAGAAAACAAACATATTCTGCTGTTAAAGGAGATATATGATGCTTTTAAATCATTATTTTTTACATTCAAATCATTTAATTGGGGTCTATATAAAGTGTAACTGCAATAATTGGTCTGAATTCCTCCTTATTGTAACTCCAGAAGCCCCTGTTTCACCCCTTTTCAGAGGGGTGTCTCAGATCAACTCGTTTTGACGCTGTCTCTTTAAATCCACACCCCACCCTCCTCCAGCTACCAGAGCAGTCCATTCTATTTAGTTAGAGGGGGTTATGACTATATAGTGGTACAGAAACATTTTGTTTATAAATAAAGATGTCAACAAGGGGAGACTTGTCCTTACAAGTTGGAGCCAGAATCTGACCCAGAGCCAGAGAAGAATGAAGACCGCCGAATTGCAGTATTTGTTAGCAGTTCAGAAATACTGTGACGTAATAATAAAGAAATAGTAATTGAAAATAGAAAAAAACTGAACGGGTTGAATAATATGACCCAAACTAAATTTAAAAGTCTCTATGCAGCACCAGGAGAAACTAAATATTTTTTCTGCACTTAAAGACTCCAAGTGCACAACAAAATGAATTTACCTGAAAAAAGTGTATTTTTTTGCTTGATATGTCTCCTTTAAAGCCTTGTTCTTCAACTTGATTTCTCCGGTTTTCTCAGGTCCTAAAACTCAATATAAAACTCAGAGCGATCGCCCTTTTTAATTTGTTGCACTTCGACTGTGGACTGAACGTTTTGATTCTGTATTGACAGTTTTGAGTCCTTTTTAAAAAGCAGCTGAAGTATGAATAATAAAAACACAAATTTACCTCCATAGATGAGCACCTTTTATCCAAACATTTTAGGAGACAATGCTTTATTTGCTTTAATCATCTGTTTTTAATTTAAAATAGAGCATTTACACTACTTTTATGTATTTTATTGTGTGATTTTTGTGTGAAAATTGCTCTTTTACAAAAAAAACTTTTGTAATTTACTTTTTCTTTTTATGTCTAAAACAGAATGAACGGCAAAAAAAAAGGCTGATGCTAATTCGCTGCTGTGTGAGTACAAACAGGTGATAGAAGTCATATCATTAAAGACAAACCCCTAACCAGCCTGAAACAGCTGGATAGTTGAAAAAGACTCCAGAYTTAAGATATTAGCACTCAGTGAATCATTGTCTACTGTGCACTTTTAACTTTAAAACTATGGTTGGACTGTTGCCCAGGTAAGATAAAAGAACTCTGCCTCCCGAGTTCAGTTTAGCTACTTGCTGTTGCACTGATGAAAGTGGCTTTGCAGTAAATTCGGTGAAAGGTGCTGGCAGCTCTGTGTTTTGGGTTTACAAAGGCGACAGCGGGGACGACTCCTCTCGATGAAGCACACCACATGCTGAAGTTGCTCAAACAGCRACGGCACCTACTGTACAGAAACCTGCAGGTGCTTCAGAGTACAGTTCTAACTATGACTGCCATTTGCAAAAAATATAAATAAATAAAGCGTGTTTACCGCACCCTCTAGGGAAGCAATCAAAGTTTTGAATATTTCATGAAGCACAACTGCAGGGATTTAAGTATACAGAAGATCGCAATCACACTGGAATTGTCCAGAATAAGCAAACTTTTGACCTTTGCACATTCAAATTGCCAAGGAGACTTTTTTTTTGCCAAGATTCATAAATCACATCTGCACATGAGCTAGAGCTCGAAGACCAGCTGTAGAGCGGATCTGGAAGCAGATGGAGTTGCAGCTTGGTTTCAAGCTTKTTGGCAAATAAAAAAAGGAGAAGTGAGATCAGAAAAGAATCTGAGTAATTGGGTCTGCAGAAGAAGAACGCTCAGGAAAAACTACCTGGTCACAACACAATGCATTTACTATAATTTAATGCTTTTTTAACATCCACTGACTCATAAGTTTTAAACGCACTAAACAAGCACGAACCGGTATGTTTGTTGTGCCGAAGAAGAGCAAAGCGAAGCCCTTTTTTTTTTTTCTTCTGAGGGTGATCAAAGCAGSTTTAATATGTCAGAATGAATTACAGCACGATGATGAAACATGCTGCAAACAAAGACAAAGTACATTTGAGACCACATTTTGCCAATGAAGCACAATATTCTGGTAAATTCCGATCCTGCAAAGCAGAGGAAGCCCGAGGTTAAATTATGCCACCAACGGCCTACAATTATCAGGCTTGTGTGCCTCTGCGGTGTTTCAACATCTCCTTTTGCAGCAGTCACATCTTCTCCTTGGCCTTAAAACATTTATGTCACTTCAAAGTAAATGAAAAACACCAATGCATGAAAAATCTCAAGGACAATCAATAGTCTAGTTACCGCACCTTTTCTCAGGCACAACACACCAAACTAATTTGGTTGGCCACAGTGTATGATGGACMATTTTCTAGCCCAATTGGACTTCAGTGGCCATCAGAAAACAGCTCTTATTCCACRCCAGATAATGGTTAGCTGCCTTCCTGACAATATTAGATGTCATTCAGTAGCCTGCTGTTGGGACAGCAATTACCCTTGCGCTAATGCCTGCCTGCCCACTGCCTGGTGGCTTTATGATTTTCTGCGGACGGCTCCTGTTGGCCGTTCTGTTTACAGTGGAAACCTCATCAGACACAGATCCTCTGGATTAGATCAGAACTCTGACCTGCATGTCCAAACAGGCTCAGCCCTCTGGCTAATGACCACAGCTGGCAAGAGATCAGGTGCGCACAAACACATGAACACACTTTCACCCAAGGACATACAGACAAATCCTCACAATGACGCCCAGTAGAGGGCATAAACCAACAAAWAGACGACGGCTGCTTCTAATAAACCTTTTCTAACGCCAAAAGATTCATATTTAAAGGCCAGACTGTTGAAAAGCTCGTGTAATTTTGATTAAAAAAATACATTAGACATGTCACACAGGCATTACACTTAATGCGTATATCTGGGACCCATCACGTCAAACAAAGGACTGAGTCTCAAAGTGATATTTGAAGAAATAAGCAGCTAATGCTTTGGGTAGAACATTTGCAACAATTGCATTTTGTTTTTATACGATGAATAAATGGGTGTTTTAAATGAAATATTGTATAACATTTTAACACTAACTACAAAAACATGTTTTTTGGCCCTTCCCTGTGAACTAGCAAAGCTTTTTGTTTTCTCCAACTGGTAAAATTTATTATACAACTATTGTTTGAAGTGTCCTCTTTACAATGACATCAACTTTTCCTCATTAGAAAAATCCAAGAATAGAATTCAGACCAAATATCAATGATTAGGAAGACAAATCAGGCATATCTCTGAACTGCTTATGATGTCAGGAATCCAAATGTAGCTTTAAAAACACAACACCTGAAACATGCTTGGGTCATTTTTACCAAATTTGACTTAATTCTCAGTTTTGTGTTATGGGTCACATATTACAGTGGGGAAAATAAGTATTTAGTCAGTCACCAATTGTGCAAGTTCTCCCACTTAAAAAGATGAGAGAGGCC
>NW_013952413.1:639443-653740 GCF_001266775.1 Austrofundulus limnaeus | reverse complement strand
TTTATCATTAAATAAATCCTTTACTTTGTATAATACTGCAATAGATTTTGCTATTTTTGTTCTTAAATGGGTTATATGAGGTCTCCATGTCAGCTTATCAATTATGACACACAAAAACTTCACCTCACTGACTCTACAGATCTCAATACCATCAACTCGAAATGGAACATTCTATTACCAAATATCATATAARTTGTCTTATCTAAATTGCCAGAATATAACAGGAGAAACGACTTTCTACTTCTTACATTTAAAAAAAACATAAGAAGTAGAAAGTACAGATAATTATGTAAAAATGTAAGGAGTAGAAGTAAAAATTAGGCTGAAAAATAATTGTTCAAGTACAGAAAATTTCAACTTGAGCACAGTAACAAATTCATTTGTACTTAGTTACTTTACAACCCTGAACTTATATGAGAAAAAATCATCACATGTTAGAATTTAAAGAATGTTCCTTCTGCTTTTTATTTTTAATCGTGATTTAAAAAAATAGTAATCATCAGCTTCCCATGGATACAGAGGAGAGACTTAGAGGCACTAAAGCTTCTCTCAGAGAACCTAATTGATGGTCACTATAGTGCAAACATCATCAGGTGTGGTTGCACTTTGCATCACATATGCAGAGGACACCAGGGAAATCAGCTTCTATAGCTTGCAATAATGAGACTACAGCTTATAAGCTAAATACTCCTTTGCCAGCCAGTGCTCGTATGGAGTGTAGCTTGCACACCTTGAGCACAAAAAGACTCTTATGGGTGGGGCACAGAGGATAACTGCTGTTTCTTCAGAGGCAACAGAATTACATTTGTCTTCACACATGCAGACAGACATGTTGTAGGATGAGGGATATTACCAGAGCTTCTCGTCTTCATTTTTCTCTGGCTCCACACTATCATGAAGCCTTTTTTTTTTTTTTTTTCTTGAGCATGAGCCTCTCTTGCACGGGTCTCGGTCAGAGTCAAGACTGAGACCTCAATTTCACCTGCACTGAGAGGCTGACTGAGGACCGTCACCTCTGCTTGACATTAACAGTGCATTCATTTAGCTTTCGACATCTAAAAGGAGCCCGTGTTTGACTCGCTTGTGCCAACATAAAAGGATAAAAGAAAATGTGTCTTAGTTTGCTTTGAATAGGATGAAATCTCGTCAGGAGGGGGAAAGAATTACTTCACAGCGGGAGCCTGGATCTCTAACATTACCCTGAAACTACTATAAGGTTGCTGGTTTGTATCTGAAGAATTGCTTCCGTTGAGGAGGAGGTGAGAGCAGTTATGTAAGGAATTTGATGTAACTCTGTACAGCCTGGTACAAAGTGATAAACTGGCCTTGTTCATCAGTCTTGAAATATTAACTGTCRTATAGAACAAAAGTTGAAGCCACATTTTTTAAAGGTGTGTTTTTGTGTAGCATTCCTAAAATATCTCATGTGTCAGTGAAAGAATTTTAATGATGCTTATAGAAAGGCAGTGGACGTCTAGTGATTCACTTTTGGAGTCTACTCTACTCAAGATGGCTGCCACAACAAACTAATATTTTAAAAAATGACAATAACTCAATCGCTTTTATGGATGTTAAAATTACATCCCTGATGTTGTGTTTGAATGACAATAAAGTGAATCTGAATCTGAATATAAATAATGACGGTGGGCCACCATGACCAAAAAAAAAAAAWATGCCAGGGCCGTTTTTAGTCCCAGTCCATYCCAGAGACCGAGCATGACAGCTCCATGTTATCACAGGAGGTTTTGCAYGACAGTAATTTTCAGTTTGACTAATAGTTAAAATTTTGTCATTGTGCATTCCTTCAAGGAATGCAAAAGTAATGACTGGAAAAGAAAGAACTTGATACGCAGAAGTGGAGCATGGGAAACTTCTGCACAAATGGGTCTATCAAATAGAGGATTTTAAAAAGATTGATATTCTGTCAGAACAAAAAAAATTTGTGTTTTTTTTTTTTACTTTCTTCCACCTTGGTGTTGAATACAACCGAGGACAGATCGTTTTACATTCGAAGCAGCTTTATGTGATGAGAATGAGCCTCGGCAGTAACCTCATAGCTGCATGAGGTAGAATACTAAATGTGGTAATGTGTGGTTCCTTGGGGAAATAAAATTGCTGGTGAGGAATGACCTCACTAACGTTTGATGAGCCGTTAATTTATTACATCATGTTATCTAAAAGAAAAGGGGAAAAAAGGCTTTTGAATTCAAGAAGGAAAAAAGTAATGAAAATGCTGAATCTTTAATTTTATTATTATTCATATTTTCTGCAACACTAATAGATCATAATTAAATATAACAGGTTTCTCTTTTAAAAGGATTATGGTGGCAAATTTATCAGTAAATTAGAAAACGGGATGTTTGATTTAAAAATGCTGGTTTGGTAATAAACTCCAAAACTCTAATTTMATTTTCATCATTTCTGAGTTTTAACTTAAGATTGACTGAAATCATATCCTGAAACTGGCATTGCTGTATCTTAGCTGCTGGCTATAAAATGCAATTAATTTTGAAGCTAATTAATTAAAAAAGACTAGTTGTAAAGATCTACCCTCAGACTGAAGACATTTTAGCTTGTTTTCTTTTAAATGTACAAATTTATTGTCCCGATGCTTATGTTTAAATAAAGTTTGTGTCATAATTCTTTCTCCGTCTTACCTCACAGCATTTATTCAAGTTGTTGTTACAAAGTTGACTAAAGAGCTGAGGCTTAATGCGATGCTCTGCTACACGTTGCTGCAGTTTTCATTTCTATTTCAAAGGAAATGACACTAATCATCTTGTAAACAAACAGGAAAAATATGATGGCACTCTCAACTTACCTGCATGTTTACCCTCAAAGTCTCCCAGTGATTTCATCCCCATTTATCAGCCATCACTTCCTTTTGAATCACTGACTGTCTGAAAGAGTGGTTTTTCTATTTCACTATACAGCTGTGCATCAGCTAAACGATAGCTCAGTTCGCTTCATTTCACCCACAGCATATATCTTTGAGTGGGGAACCACAGGTGCCCTTTCAAGTAATCCATTTTCTTGTCCTAAATTTGCATATATGCATAATGCATGGCAAAATGGCATCCCTAGGAGAGGGTCCAATGAGTGAACACTATTTTTAGTATGCACCTGGTGTCAGTGCCGCCCATCCCGGTATCTCRGGTTCAGTTAAAATGGTTTGGTGCCAGCAATGAAGCATTGAGGTGTGCGGGCTGGCGATGGATGTTTAATACTTAGACACAGACTGTACACTTTGCCTTTTTTCTTTGGTTCCCTGCAGCTTAAAGAAAAATTCATAGTAGAATCAGGCAAATGAAAATCCTCATGTCAAACAAAAGTGTCACTCCGTCATAGCAAAAATATACAAAAACAAAGGAGGCCTTTATCTTTCCAGTACATCAAAAGAAAAAGAAACTGTAAAAAAATAAACACATTAATCTTCCACACAACAGAGGGAGGAAAATAAAAACATACAGATGAAAAGRAATTGTACTATTTTTCATTTTGACACATTTTCTGTCAGATTTCGGTCCGCAGCCTGTCGATCTGCACGTGTTCTCCCTGACACCGCCCTTCTGTTCGCATCAATTACATCCAGTTCAATGAGTTTTACAGACTCCAGAATATATTGTCAAACTCAATAATGACAGTAAGCATATTCTGTTTTTTTTTCCGCTGATCCCACGTTTTCACTTCCACACCACAGTTCGCAGATTAGATTGTATCAAAAGAGTAAATATAGCACGCTCTATTCCACAATGAGTCACGCTTATATAGCTGTGGGTTTTATCTCTGTGGTTTTTTTTTTTCTATCTGTGTCCTTATCATTTTTTGTTTCACTTGTGTTTTGGATCTGACATGTAAATAAAATCATCTCGTTTCGGCAGAGGAAATTCAAATCACTTTTTATCCTCTTCGAAAAACATCTTAACCTTTTATGTGGAAGTATGTACTAGTGACTTCCTTCAGCTTCAGAAAACATGAGTTGTGTTTAAAAAAAAAGCAAAAAATAAATAAATAAAAAGTGGGGCAGCTCCTGTCTGAATGACATTATCTCCTCCTGACTCAATACCTGGACTGCACGGCATAGATTTCTCTCCATTTTGGAAGCTGACTGATAATACTTTATGTCAGTATGTTACGTAAGTTTCAAATTTTGTGGACAAAAGYGTATATTTTGTGCCCGTATAATGCTGTGTCCACGCAGTCCTGCTTTATTTGTGCATAAGTGTGTATTCCGGTGACTTTGTGTGCAATGTTGCTAGTCTGCTGCAGCAAAAGAAGGGACAGAGTAAGATTGCTATCTCCATGATGGATTGCCAAGTGGAGGTGATTTAAAATATTATTAGGCCACAGTTTCTGGCTTGCTAAAGGGTGTTTGTTAATGTATTGCTCCTCCTCRGTCTAACTTCTTGTCTGCTCTAGTTTTAAAGTTTGCACCAGCAGGGGTTCTGTGTGAGTGTGTGTTTTTGAAGAAGAATAGAGAACAAGAAAGCTGTGTTCACTGACACCGCACACAGATGGTCACACTCACTCTGTAGTATCCACCGACTTGCTTTGTTTTGGCAGATGACTGCGGTTACGCAATTAAAGCATATAAAGTGATAGCACAGCAAAACAACAGTCCCTGTTTAATTCCTGTCTAATGACATGGCTGCTAAGTGGACCCCTGCCTCTGGAGGTGTAGTACAGGAAAAACCTCATTAACTTTCTCTTTTTTGTGTGTGTGTGTTTGGGCGTGTATGTGTGCATCCCGTTTTTTATTTTTTTTGTGTGTTCCCTCTGAGAGCATCCCACCCTCATCTGTTGAATGATTAGATGTGCAATGAAGAAAATTTTTTTGTACACATGTAACGTACCCAAAGCCCAGCGGGAATGTTCCCCAGAGGGATGTAAATGATCTTGTTTTTCTGTGCATTAGCGTTGGCAAAATGAGAAAAGGAGACAGGACTATAAATGGTGGTGGCATTTTGCGTTCCGAGTCGCGATGACTCTAAATGCACACAAAGATAATGGTCTCTGTAGTCTTTGTTGTTCGTCTGCGTGTGCGTGAACGTGTGTGCGCGTGCACTTTTGCTTTTCCACCTCTGAGGTCAATAACTCAGCCATGACATAAATGATTTATGCTCGGCACCGTCTGAAAATGTTGGTTTCAGCATGGCCCAAATATCGATCGTTTTGTATTGACTGAAGACCAAGGTGTCGGATTCAGTTGAGAAAACATGAGGGTGTTGTATTAATGCGCTTTTGTTTTCTGCTCATTAGGCCTCATTCTCAATCCTCTCCACCTCGGGTTCTGTTCTTTTTAAGAACACGTGTTTTTTCACGGCTTGTGTGGTTCCACCTAAAAGTTTACTTTTCAGCCCCGATGATGCATGATTCAAACTGTGTGAGAGAAATTGCATTTTGTAACTCTGAATAGCATTGAGCATGAGTGCTGCTTTTCAAACCATCGTCTCTGTCTCAGAATGAAGGTGTCAGGTTTTTAGCAGTCTGCCATGTCATTCACTTTACTTTCCTTACTTGGCAATTGTGCGTTGAGTTTTTGTACATCATTTTAGCACATCTTAGACGTYGTCTGATTCACCTTTCATAATATATAAAATGATCAAGTCTTTGTAACATGAGTGCTTTAAAAAGCTTCCTCTAATGGTTTGTCTTGCCATAATAAAACATGTTTTTTTTAGCTTCTTTAAATGTACATTTTCACCATTCATGTGAATGAAAATACAAGCAATATTGTTCAAGCCCGGGCCTTACAAACTAAATCCACATTTTGAGAGAAAAATAAAGAAGAGAATGAAGCCAAATTGTATTTTTGTGCTTAAATGCCACAATTCAGGCAGTGTCTGAAATTAGAGAGTTTTTTTTTTTTTTTGCAACAAGCTGGCAAGAGCTAGAAATCAAAAGTCTGCAGGGACCAGAGAAATYCACATTGTGTAATTGACTGAATAAGGCTCTTATCCAAACACAGCCATCAAACCCTGGCCTTAGGGTTTAGTGTTCATTTGCTGAAAAAAATATAACTCATGTTGAAAAAAAATATTGAAGTATGTTTTAAATGTATTTGTTGTCAAAAACTGCCAAAACTCCCTCAGTTACACATTTCACAGACAACTGCACATTTTTTTTCCTTTATTGCAAAGTTTTATAAAAGCTCGTAACAAATGGCTGATTACAAGGTGGTCATCTTTTTTTGTGTGTGTGTGTTTTAAAAACACCCAGTGTATCTTTTGCTATGTTTGTGTGCTCCCGTGGGTGTGTATGTGTAAGTGAAACGTCTTAAGTATCCTGATTTTGTTTTTTATTGACTAAGGCTGTTCTAAGAAGCCATGCTTATCACAACCCCTCAGGGCACCTGTGTTAATCCCYGGGAAAAGATGACATCAAATGGAAGAAGCGCAAGGGATTATGGGGGATGTTGTGGAGCGTGATCAACCACCACAGAGAACTGGATGGAGAGGAAGGAATCCTCCACAGGTGAGAGCAAACAAACCCCTAAAATACTAGGGAACAGAATAAAGGAAGAAACACAAGCAGTGTATGAATTAACCATTGGCAGTAGCAGGAAAAGCTTCACTACTGCAAAAACCAGGAAGGCTACTGCATCAATTTTAATCAGACCAATACGAGTAGGGCTTAAAAGTAGTTTTCCCACTTCTGCTGTTCCCTACAGGACTGGACCAAATTTAGTCAACCTGAACTCCACCTCTGCAAGGCCTCAGTACCAGGTATCATCCTAAACACAGGTCCTATCATGTTGTTAAAAGTTTTTTCCTCGTCAAAGAGTAATTCAGTGTACTTTCCCCATATAGTGACATGAGTTCCTTTGTGTTTAACAGTGAAAAACATGCCAGATTTTTATAGTCACATTTCACTCACGTTTCATCTCTRAAGTTCACATATCAATCAAGTAGAATAATTAAATATTACTGAATAACCTTGAAGCAGGGATGGGCAACTGGCGGCCCACGGGCCGCATCCAGCCTCTGAATAACTTCCATCTGACCCGCCAATGAGGCCCCGCCCACCCCACCTCCCATTTATTTTAAATGTAGCCCAATTGTAGCAACTCTTTTGCTTTTTTAAGAAAAAAAGACTAGGGATGCATACAAAAAATTCAGCTGAAATCGATTTTCGATATAATTATTGTTGTTATGGCCTATAATCAGTAATTACCAATATAACACAAATGCACAAATTATTTACTTAATGTACGCGCAAACACACTTGTCTTTTTTTTTTTTTTTTTTGATGCCGTAAATAAATGACTAGACCACTGACGTGGCTCTCTACTTAAGTTATTGCTGGCTGTACAGCATCACTATCATCAAACCTCTCCCCTCCCAAAACAGAAACACAAAGCTAAACAGTGAGAAATCAATATCAGACGTTAATATCTGCTCAGATTTATTTATCGGACCGATACGATATTCTAAAAAATGACCAACATCAGCTGATACCGATGTTAATGCCGATATACAGTATCATGCATCCCTAAAAAAAGATAATAATAACAGATAAATAAAAAATATATGTATGTATACTTAAAAACACATTTTAAATGGAAGTTTTATTATTTTTGGCTGAATGTGCAATGATATGTGGCCCTCCGGTAGTGCCAAAAAGATTTTGTGGCCCCTTCCATCGTTTAAGTTGCCCATTCCCGGCTTAAAGCATGGACTGGAACATATTTTTCTCACTCTTTTTCTCAAGAATCACACACTGATGAGCATTTTGTGTCAGGGGTTCAGTGTGTTGTTCAAGTATTTATTAATTTGCAGAATTAATTATGTCAGTAAATTACAAAAAAACATTTGCTTGTCAAAATTAGCACAAAAAATACAGGAAAAAAACACTGGTGAGACGGGTCAAGGTTGCACTATATGTGTGAGAAATATGGAACTTGAAGACGCCTTTTTGTGTTATAAAGTACTTAATTTACCATTTAATCACAGTTGCAGTGGAGAAAAATGTCTGAGGTTTCTCTGCTGGATCTTCTGCCTCTGCAACCAGATATTAGCAATAGAAGATGGAGATAAAATAACTTCAGTTTCTGCAGCGTTGCTTCAATAATCAGCCCTTTTTTGTTACATGAACTTTAACCTGAACTCACCTGAAAACCTAAACTTCAAAACTATAATAGCCTCCTTTCTGAAGCTCATCTAATGAGCACAAACACTTGTGTATTGTGTGCTGTGTAAAATATTTGCCCCGCTCATTTCTCTAATTACACAATAATGGGCCCATGCTGAGTTCATTTGTAGCAGCATGGGTCGGCAATAAATAATGGCTCTTTTGGGATAGTTTGAATGAGACTTGTCTCTTGTGAGAAGGGCCTCATCTATTGATCTCACCTTGAGTTATTTAGCTAGCAGTGAGAAAAGAAAAAAAACTGGTGCACGTCAGCTTACTGTTGAACTTTCCGTTGAAGGTCTTTATTTATCTGTGTCTGTAGTAATCAGGCTAATTGCATTGCACGGCCTTTCTTGGACTCCCAACAAAGAAGCAGGAGGAGGAATATAAAAGCAAATGAAACAAGGTCATGTATTTTTTTTAATCCAGACAATGGGCCTGGATCAGACAAAGTTCCCAAATAATTATCTTTTATTAGTCTAAAGCAAAAATGAGATGATTGTCTGCTGTTTTGTGTAAATGTTTGACCTTAGGGGCATGTTAATCATTTTGAAAACTGTCAGAGGGTAATTCATTTTAAAATGCTACATCCTCCTGTTTGGTTACATATAAGTAATTTGTGACTCATCATTATTTTTAGGGTATCTTAAAGATTTAAAAACCCCAGAGTTCATAATGTGTGTCTTGCATTTTTACGTAGATTAATCAGATTATAATTTTGGAGACTGGTGTAAACACAGTCATCAGCTAACATCACTGAGGTAAGCCAGGAATCGTTAAAAAGCCAGGCTAAAAAAACTGGAACCCGGCAGATTAAAGATTAGGTGCAGGCAGAAACATGAGATTGGAACCTTTAGCAGGAACGTTTAATTAGCTGTTTCAATCAGCCAGGGAGGAGGAAGAAAAAAATGCTGAACAAAGCCAAGTTAGAGTTCTCCTCCAGAAAAAAGAACCCTTACTAAAAGCAGATAATGATACTAAAACACTGTACACTAATTAGACATTGGCAGTGATTTTTTTAATACTCAAAAGGATAAATAAAAAATCAAATTCCAATAATTAATTTGACCCTTTTGATGTCTTWATTTTACCACTTAGTGACATGATGTTTCCAATGTTTTTCCAGGCAGTGAGCTTTTTTTTTGACATATCGTCTGCTTTCTATCCCTCCCTCCTGTAAATAAACAAGTAAATAAAGTAAAAAYTATTTGCAGCAGGCAAGCCTCTTTCTGACATTACACTTTTATTTGCGTCATCCTCCATTTTGATTCTTTGGACTAGTGAAAATGAAAGAACACAACATTTCTATTCCTTTGTCTTTCCAGACTAGAAGAATTCTCAGCTGAACATATTTGTACCGAAAGTCTCCCTTTTCTGTAGAAGGCGTTGTCTGCTGCAGGACATGGGGTGAGTAAACATGAGTTCATCGCAAGTCTCAGCTGAGTTGACATGATCATTTTTCAAAGCGAAAAACGTGAAACAGGAAGTGATCCTAAATCACGAAGCGGCAGCTGATATTAGTGTTCATTAAGATCCTTTCTGTGCTTTTTAAACAATTTGTTTTTGTGCTATATTAATGAGCTCAGCATGAAGAATAGGCAAAATGTGCATGT
Source organism: Austrofundulus limnaeus (assembly GCF_001266775.1). Taxonomy (NCBI): domain Eukaryota; kingdom Metazoa; phylum Chordata; class Actinopteri; order Cyprinodontiformes; family Rivulidae; genus Austrofundulus; species Austrofundulus limnaeus. The sequence goes on along the minus strand of NW_013952413.1, from coordinate 643,997 downwards.
GTTGTGACAGGCATGAATTGCTGTTTGTTTTCTGTTTGTAGCAGTGGTTGTGTGGATCAGTTGGGGGTGGGGCGGTGTAGAGGAACTGGCAGAGCAGCACAGGAAGGGAATGGGGATGAGGGGAATAAGTTAATCCCTTATARTTGCTATACAATAAGGACGCTGCAAAAGAAATATTAAAAATCGGTTTGCTTCGAGTGCAAAATGGCCAAATCTGGATCAGTTGCCAAATCATTCATGAGAAATGTGACACTTGTTCTCTGTGACATGTATGAGAGCATCCTTTGAAACAACAACTAAGGCAAAAAAAATTGTTAGTCATTTTTAAATTTAATTTAATTTAATTTAATCTGAATATCTTTCCAAGACCCCACTTTGATATTGCTGGACCCATTGTCAGGTCCGAGCCCCAAATTTGTGGACTGTTGTTCTAACTTATATCATACCTTGAACATACTTTTGGCAAGTTAGGTCACTGCTAATGAATGAAAGTACTGTATGCAGACAGAAAAAGTAAAAAAATAAATAAATACAACTAAACAACTGGACGCCTCCCATCTCTGGCTAAAAAAAAGAGCTTTGTAAAACTGATGAAAAGTAGTTTCAAGAAATCTTAGCCCACCGTTAATAGTGGAAAATATATATATATATATATATATATTGTCATGACCACAATGATAATTCCTGCTGGGGACTGAAGAATAATATCAGTCATACAAATGAATGCTCAAACAGCAAGAGAGTGTCTGAAAGAGCTGATACTGCTGTTTTTCTTGGAAAGATTTTTTTTTCCTTGCAGTTTGACTCATTTCCTGTACACGCTTCATTAGATGATTTCCTACACTGGACCACCTTTTGATAAGTCCCACTGAGCGGATTTGAACRTGTCATATTCACTGCAGAACCACGGCTTTTAGTGGGCAAAAAAAATGGTCAAAAGATTTGCTTTATCACAAAAGTATTTAATACAGTAAATGTCTCACTGTAGTGTATTTAAAGTACTCATGCTTTTTAAATCAAGCTAGAAATGTTTATGAACTATTTGGAAAAACTGACAAGGGCAACATGAAGTAAAAGTAGTCAGTACGTCAAAAATGAAAAACATTATTTTTTTCCCGGAAACTGCCAACTCAGTTTAACCTGGCCTTACATCAACATTTCATGGTATAAGTTAACCTTTTGCTTATCCAAAAAGGGCTGCTATAAATATTCAGACTTATTAAAAACCTTTAATCAACCTATAGGTCTGCGACAATCACYGATGCATGTCCCTATTTTTCTAGGAACAATCTAATAACAGAATTAACTCCAATCATCCTTGACTGTCCTGGATTCTTATTACAGGTATGAACCCTTTTAGTGCAATGTTCCTCATAAATCATACCTCATTTCAGTGTCAGGGTGACCCAGTTATTAAGATTATGCTTCAGCTTGGAGGATTGGGTTCAGGCCCTTTTGACAGCAACCTGCTCAATGGCGCCTTTGCAAATAATGTCAGTTATTGAACTGACATTATAGTTTGACCCTRAGATGTGAAGACACTTCCTGGTTTAAGAATGAGGAAATATTAGTGTATTATATTGCAAATTTACTGTACATTGTATTAATGAAAAACTATCATTTATAACCCAACAGTCTGTCAACATTTTATATTTTTGCTTCTAAGTTTTATTTTGATAGCATATTGCTGTAACTTACTTAAGTTAAAAAGATAAATTAGGTAATTAGAAATGGGTTTTAAAAACAAAGAGTGGTTATATTTAGAGTAGCAATCTACTTAAAGGCACAGTGTGTAGGATTTTGTCAATTCTTTTAGCCGAAATTGAGATAATCACTAATGACAATAATAAAAAAAACATGTCTAATCATTGCAGACAAAGACCTTGTTTTATTATTTTTACCTTTTTATAAAAAGCTGTTTATACCTCCATGGTTGAGGGTTGCCCTACAGGCAGCCGCCATCTTGCACGGCCATTTTGTCTACGAAGGCTGATGAAGGACAAACTGCGGTGGCAGCGTCAAAAACGGTTTTAGTTGTAATACTATAAATGTAATATTTGTTGTCTGTCATTGTAGCTGGGATAATTTTACTTATTAAAGCTCATAATCTTACAGCTTGAAACATCACTAGCCCTGAAGCTGCTGGTAGACATCGCGGTTGGAATTATCAAAGGTTTTTGACACCTGAGAGACACCCTAGCAACTCCTTTGTGTTTGGAATGGGGGTGGGGGGAGGACCAGTGAGAATGATTCAACCACTCAACACTAGATGTCTCTGAAAAACAAAATCCTACACACTGTGCCTTTTAAAATTCTGTTTTTAAATTCAGTGTATTTCTTTTGTACAGGTTACACAAACCACAATCTTTCTAGTGTCCCTATCTTCTGACCTGTTTGGTTAAGAAGGTGAATTTTGTGCAAAAGATAAATTGGACTTTTTTTTTTACCTGTACTATAAATAATATTTATTGCACTGGAGTTGTGTTTGTGATCTGGAAGCCAGAACTGTGTGAGACTGAGAAGCTCTTTATGCCATTCAGCCACTCTAGTGCTACCATTGCCAACAATCAGCCCATTTTACAAAACTAAACTAGATACTGTTCATTGGCCCAATAGATATTCCTTCATCAGAACTACAAAAATAAAAATCTGAAGCTCTTAATCTGAACAGTTTTTAAATTAGAAGCATTTTTGTATGTCCAGACACTCCCTTTTCAGATGGAGCCTCGTTTTTCAWATACAGGGTCTATCGTAAAACCATTGGCTGGAGCAATGTATGTCAGACACATCTACACTCCTACCAAATTTCATTCTGAYSGGTGCAGCCATTTCTGTGCTAGGTTGACCAAATATCTCTGAAAAAGTAATAATAAAAATAAACAGCATGAAAACAACATGACCCCCTGCTTCGCGTGCAAGGATCATTATAAGTTGTAGTCACAAAATGGTGAGAGAACTAGACATAGAAATTGGGTACTGCAAGTATTTTCTCTTTAATTGYTCACAGAAAAGTTTGAGTCACCTTCTTTGTTTCGCTTCAACTTCCTCRGCGCGGTGAAATTTAAGTTGCTTTATTTATCAGACAGTGTTTTACAACTAATTGCTTACATGTTTATCTTTTGGGCATTAGACCCTGTTTATTACAGCAACATGGAAAATCCTTCACTAATTGTGTAAAACCCTGACTGGTCAACTGAACACAACAATCACAAAGCTGAAAGGCAGCTAACTAAGGCTCAGTAAAGACCTTATTGCTGACTCAGCTGTTTTCACTTTTTTTTTTGCTTTAATGTTTTGCAGTAAAATGTTGCTCGTTTGTGTTAAAGTTGTATTATTGTCATGATTTTCAGAGTAATTTCCTTATAGTCCTTCAAAAATGCTTCTGCAAAATGTTTCGAGCACCATCCAATTAGTTTTGTGCACATTTGTTTTCCATTTGCACTCACAGTGTATGGCATATGCTTATTTTTTTTAATCCAGCTGCTTCTGTGTGTCTTWTCACATAATTAATTAACACTCAGTGACCAAGTATACCTTTGGCTGCCGTCCATGTTATCTCACTGTCTCCCTAATGAATCTATAAGATGTTAAGTAGATTATATATACTGTATATTTAAATAACTGCATGTTGTAGGTTCACAACAGTCCTCAAAATGCAGCTCTCTGCACGCACCTGCATAATTAATGATGAAACAAGGAGGAAATAGCCAACATTTGTCTTTGAAACAGCTTTTGTAATTGTCCACTTACATTTGAGACAATGAAAAAGAGTGTTGTAATATAATGCTATGTGTGGAAAAACCCTAATCCCTCATTTTAAAGCAGAAAACCTGCACCCTGGATTACTGTAACTGTAAGTTGAATATATTTTCATGAAACTTTTTACCAACAATACTCTGAGCATATGGAATTCTAATAGTGATGTATCCTCTTTGTTTTTATGATGCTCATTAAGAAGATGTCAAAATGTTGCACTGGGAATTATTAAGAAACATTAGCATTTACAAAACTCATGATGCATAGATAATTATCAATTCAATGACAGATTTTATGTAATTTTAGCTGAAACAAACTAGATTTCAATATTGTTCATATCTTTATCAACTTTAGTTCTGATCTCTGATAAAATCAATCATCTTTGTTGTATATTTAGAAACAGCAGCACTGTAGAAAAACAATAAAATGTTGTTTTCCTACAGCGAGTCGATAAAATAATTGGTTTATAAATTAAAAATCAGCTGCAGCTGAGCGGAGAGTTCAGCTAAGTGCTGTGGCCTGAAATTACATCCTTATCTTTAAGAAGTTAGTTGTTCATCCTGATTTTCAGAAGCTGCACAGTGTGTCAATCATCACTCATAATAAATATCATTACAACGCTTTATCGTGATGGCTCTAAAAGATGATCTGAGCAGATATTCCTGTCGTGGGTGGGGAGTTAAGAGTGATCTAATCAGCTCAGAAAGACGTCAGGACCACTCTGATCTCAAATCGGTGATATTCAAAATTTTGCATATTTTTATATGTTTTATTTATTTATTTTTTATCATTTATTTC
>NW_013952413.1:611364-638550 GCF_001266775.1 Austrofundulus limnaeus | reverse complement strand
AGACTGCAAAGGCTGAAAAATCTTGAAGTCTGTATGAAATTGGAGGTAGTTTGAGGATTAAATGTTTTATGCTTTTTAAGCTCAAAAAAGGGGGGTCGTATTATACATGAGATCATATTATACATGAATAAACACGGTATGTAAAAAAATTGTTTAAAAGTGAGTACATACTTGTGAACAAAGCAAGTGGCCATAAAAGGAAAAATCAAAGCCACTCTAAGGCATTTGGGGGGAAAATAATCGACACATTTGAACTAATTGTAAAGAACATTCCATACATACAGTATGAACCAAAAACATTTAATTTCTTCTTCTAATCTCCTTAATGTCTCTTTTAAATCACCACAAAAGACAACTGACTTGTTTAATTCTTGAAGCCAACATTATTTAAAAAAAAAAATCCACCACCAATTCTAAATACTTTGCTTTCACCATAGTAATGTTTTTTTTTCTACTACTCTGTTAGAAAGAATTCGTCTTCCAGAAGAGTGATTCACTACAAGTAAAATTATGTAATTACTTTATCACGTCAATAAACCAGTAAGTAAGCCATTGWGAGCAGGAAAACTAAGCTGGTTGTAAAAACAAAAGACAGATGAATGTTGCAGAGGTTTGAACACAGGACTTGGCYGCGTGCCACAAATAATTTTCCGGCGTGTGTGTCAGCAGAGGAAAAAAGACCGGTAGGTACCACTGTCCTCTCAACCCACTTTGGAGCCTCTCTCATGAAGATGGCTCATCCAACAAAACTGGGCAGATCTGGCCCCTGCCCAGGAATTCATCACAGCTGGAGGGCAGAGAATGAGGAGGGACTGTTCTGTTCCTATGAGATATTGAACAGAGCTGTTGCATCACGTTTAATCATCGGCTCCTATCGCAGCGTTCGAAGGGAAGGACAGCTGGAGTGCTTCTCTAGGCCTCGTGCTGGACCTGCACCACAGGGTCCATCAGGAGCCCACTGAGACAAATCCAGATTGCAATTGATTTTAAAAAAACCAGGAGACCAATCTGTTTACCTCATCGAGCTGGCAAACGAGTGGAGAGCACAAAGCAAAAAGAATAAAGGAAGGAGTGGGGTTATCGGATGTGCAGTGACCCCCCTAACCCCCTTTCCTAATGACACTCCCAGCTTCCCTACCGGCACCTTACCACTTTTCATATCCCTCCATATCRCCAAAAGAAGAAGGTGGTTCGCTGATAAAATTCTGTATGTTTGTCAGGCTGGATTTTCTCCAGGTACAATTATCTTCCCAAAGCAGTCATCCCACCTCCTGTCGGGCAGATGTGAATTGCCTCAGTAAGAGGGTTGCCTTTTTTTCCCTGCCACTTCTTGCTCTGGTTGGTGGTTGTTGATCTCTCTCATAGCTTTAGCTTGGGTCTGTCAAAAAAGAGAAAAAAAATCAGCCTTAGGCTTAACTTGCATTATCAGCCTGGTTGATGCAATCTGTTTCTTCCACATTGCCTSAAAACAGCTGGTGGATGATTTCTGGGACCAGACAGTGACTCCAGAGTTTTGCCATTTGGAAATGAAACAGAAAAATTAAAGGCCCAGCATTGAAAGAATGTGTGTTGCCTGCTGCCTTTCACAGCAGAGTTGTGAACTGAAATCGTTTCATGCTCAGTGGAAATGACGTTATAGCAACGGTGCTCAAAAATAATACACGACTTTATCTCATGTGGTGGTGTGAGCGCTCACAAGATGTTAGTGGTTAAAGAATATCATAGTGATGGCTGCCAGCTACTATCACACACAAGTTTAGCACAACATCTAAAAAATTGACTGAGTTTCAGTAATTTTTGTGTTGGTTGATGTCAGTTAGCTGTGGCAGCCATCTTGAATTTGATTAACTCCAAATGTTAAAGCATTGTAGAAGTAAAAGCAGTGATTACTATCTCAGAGTTTCATTAAAATCTGTGCAGTGCATCAAGAGATATTTTGCTAACAGACTCTAAAAGTTACTGTAGTGTTTAGGTAAAGATATTGCACCATGTGCAGTGCTCTGATTATCTGTTCTGACTCTCAGCTACTTGCACAAATTTTAGCTCAGTATCTGTAAAACTGGCTGAGTTTTTGTCGTTTTGATGTTGGGTAATGTTAGTTAGCTTTTGTAGCCATGTTAAATTATGGTCACTTCAAAAGATAATTTGTTGCAGAAGTTGATCCATTGGTTACTTTCTAAAAATTWAATTAAAATCTATCCTCTGGTTCATGAAATTGCAAATGAACACATAAAAACACACACAAAAATACATAATTTTTTCCCCATTAAGGATAAAAAGTTGGCTTTAAATCCAAACTCATGTCATGTTTTGCCTGCATATTAATGGACAATCCAAGTTTTGCTCTGTCATTCTTCAAAATGTGGAGATTTGATGTCTTTGGAGAACAGTTGCATTGGCAGATTTAGTTTTGTGTAAACTGAAATGTGTGCATGTCGTACTTTGCTGTTTTAATGCCTTTCTTAAGTATGTGCAAATGTGTAAAGGCAACAAAGACAGGAAGAGGAAAAAGCTCTTTTTAAATCAAAGGGTTTTAGTTGTTTGGACTTAGACGTTAATCTTACTATAAGTAGCCAATTACAGAGTACAAAGAGAAAGCCTGCTGTCAGTGTTCAGTGGTACATTTTCCATCTGCATGCAAAGGCAAAAATAATGATGCCATTACRTTGTGTAACCAAACAGTGGAACAACTTGATATGTTATAATATCCTCACTGAAGACTACTGTTCAAGCCCATTTCCATAAAAGAAGCAGGGGGCTACACTTATTAAAGGCAGAACAAGATTTTTCCTCTCAGAGAGGGAYCGGGGAGGCATCTGTGCAGCTCTATCTGCACAGCCTCTTCTGTCCCCCTGCAGAACGAAGGTATTACCACCTTTTTGTTCTGGAACCGTCCGCACACATGACAGTTCATTTTCTGCATGATCTCCCAAAAGTCGATACGATCTTGTAAAGACAAATACCAGATATYACTGGCTAACTGATGCAGTTCAGGGGGAACACCATTAATCATTTTCTCCTAAAGGGGCAGGGATGAGGGGGTAGGTCTAAGCAGTGAGTCTTCATGCATTAATAAAATCACCAGATGATGTATGAATGAATCCAGAGCTGACAGTGCCTTCATTACCCATGGTTCTGTGGGGCTGGGAAGYATGTGTCTGTATCAAATGAGGAAAGAGGTAACTCCCTGTCGCTGAGACGATGTCTGTTCAGCAAATGAGCAAGAGATGTCAAATAAAGATCCTCAACGTCACGAAGRGGTGCAGATCTCTGTTGTGTGGATCTAAGCTTGATATTTAAACAACCAAACAAGACGTTGGGTTTTGTTGGTTTAGTCATAAATTAATTTTAAATAGTCAGTTGAGTGTCGCCTATACAATAATTAATTCCAGGTATTATTTTAAACATTATCRAAAAGACCAAAATTACGTTTGAAATGCACAAACCCGGTATCAAGTTGTGTCAGGCCACACTTTTCTACATCTCCCGTGAAGTGTAACAGAACTGCTGAAGTGTAACTGGGGCATTCAAATGATTTTATCTCAAAAGCGAACCATCCTATGCAGCAGTTGACTTTCATACACAGCACTCACAAACACTATAAAAGGTACTCRGTATGGTCGCCCTCTTCTGTTTGATGGCTGTTGAATCACTTATGAACCTACAATACAAAAAAGGCTTATGAAATGCACTAAATCTTTTATTTTACCACTGTTATGCAATTGTTAGGGAATCAGAATTAGCTGCATAAAATATGCCTTTGAAGAGTCTTTTATGAGTGGGCGATTTTAGTTTTTCGACAATGAGTTTATATCAGTTTTTGTTGCTGAAATATGGAAAATAATTTATGCTTTGTCTTCCAAACAACATCAGATTGCTCAAATTATATTTGTGAGTTTTTCACTTGCCTACATCTTACGTCTGGTAAATCTGTGTCTATTTCAGATCACCACTTCATGAAGAATACATGTCATCAGAAAAATGTATTTATTCATTTTAAACTCAGAAGTATATTGATGTAGCGTCTTCATTTTTGACATAACCGAGGTAATGCAACAGAGAAACCGAATAGAGGACACAAGCACATGTGACAATGGTGCTTTAAACAATACAGAAGTTAAGTTAAATAATAAAGCCATTAAAATAAATTATTGTTTAATTTTCGTTTACTACTATAATTTACATTACATGAAAATACTGAACTAGGGCTGCCACGATTAGTCGACTAGTCACGATTATTGCCAACTATTAAAAACGTTGATAGTTTAATAGATGATGCGTCTGGTTTTTTTTCTAACATTGTTTTTCTCTCCAAACTGCTGCGGCACCTTCTACTGCCACGTCTGCCTTTCTGTCCTTGACACACATGCACAGTAGTGGTAATTAGGGCTGGCGCAAACTATTATTTTTGTAGTCGACTGATCAGTGATTAGTCCACTACAAAAAAAAATACAAAGTTGGAAAAAAATGGCGCATTGACTATTGAATTAGTCGTTAAAGATTTTAATAGTTGACATAATCGCGACTAGTTGACCAATTGTGGCAGCTCTATACTCAACATACATGTTCTCCAATCATTTTTCTTTGAATGGTTGCAGCTGTAATAACTGTAATTTCCCTTTAGGGTCAATAAAGTATTTATGATTCTGAACATGTGACATCTACAGACTGAGTGACWGAGCACGTGCCGCTGCAGTTCCACATTACCCAGGCGGAAGCAAAAGTAGTTCCCACCAACCAAGTATGCTTTAGACAAGATTTCAATCATTTACTTATACTTTCCACTGTGTTCCTGTAAATGATATACATTACCTGAAATGACTGAAATATCAAAGTATCGATGTTTTGATTTTAGTATCCATTATAGAGTATTAATACCTGGTATTGGTGTTGTCAATATTATACTATACTATTCTCCACGACGTTTTGAGCTGCCTCCCACCTTGACTTTGGGGCTTGGTTCAGATGTTCCTGTCCATTATTCCAACTACTTGCTTATGACTTTTCTGACTTTGTACCCGTTTGAATTGCAAATCCAATTATTATGTGCTCGACTGTCTCAGAGGCTTCTTTGCGTGGCCTGGATCTCGGGTCCCGTGTGGTGTGGTAGACCCCAGCCTCTTGTTCTTGTCTTTCCATGATTAATGTTTCTGTCCTTCAGTCCAACCTTTTTTTCTGGCTACTGCTAATTATTTGTGTATTTCTAACATCTGTTGGTGATCGTTCAATGATGATTTATACTATTTTACTTCTTTCTTCTGATGGAAACAAACATGGAAGGGCACCTTGCTGGTGATTTTGTTCTTCGTGGCTCCGACCCTTGCACACACTAGTTTCTCACCGTCCAGACTTTGGGAGAAACCATCCTTTTATAGTCAAGAACTCTTCCATCTTATGGAGAAGTTCTCCTCCTTGAGTCAGGATATATCCTCTAATTAATAAACATGAATATATGTAAAAGAAAGTATAAGTAGAGGCTGAAAGAAGTTTGTCACTTTTTGAGAAGAAAAGCTGTTAATGTAGCAAAGTTTATTCTACTTCTGGCTTTCAACACTGATCTGAATTTCCTCATCATCTGTGCTACTTTTCCTGGTGCAATTGTTTCATGTTGTACTGCRTGCTATTGTGGTGCAATCCAAGTCACTCTTTTCCCTTCTGGCAGAGTAAGTGGTACACGGAGTCTCAACATTGTGACACATTGCTGGGGCTGAATTGCTTTCATTGTATCTCCATTTATCACAGTGGGTGAATTGAAGCTGGTAAATCTGACTTTCTGAAAAGGTCCCAAATTGTTGAACGCTGATGGGAAATAGTTATACATGGTGTATTATGAAGAGCTGATAAGACTCACYCTTTCACAGAACTCCAGTCATGCTCATAAATTACAGCCAGAGCAGAAGGGAAAATCCCAACAAATGGATGATGTGTAATACAAATGAGTGATATTTAAAACTGGTTCCTTGCATGGCTGTCTGTTGAAAATACAATACTTGATTTTAAGAGCGTTTTGTGTCTAAATGATAGTAGTTAAGTAGTTCAGCAAAAAAAATCCTATAAAAATGGTCCTGTATACTTGACTAAAAAACAGTAAAAAGCAGTTAAAGCCCAAAGAATACATTTTTTGAAAAMCCTTCAGAATTCCTGGAAATCTACCAAAGACTCATTTTAAAGATTATAAGAATTTTTGGTTCCTTGAAAACAACTTTTTTAAAAAATGTTGGATGGTTTAAGACTTATTTGCACTCAACCTGAGCCTATGTGCAAATTCTATGTTCTTTAAAACTACATGTTTAAGATTTTCTTTCCTTATTTGCATTTTTTTTTCAAAGAGAACCTTTGCTTTGAACATACAGTAGTGTATCTGTTATAAATTTTGAATGTACCTCTTATTTACTTGATTCATCATGCTTTGATACATAATTTAAGACCCCCAGCCTTGCTAAAACTAGTGAATATCTAACGTTTTTGCAGTTTTTAAGTGAATAATAATTACCTTTTTTAAATTACTTTGAGCAAAAGGAAGTGCTTAAAGCTCAGATTTATCGGATTTAAACCACCGACTTGAAAGTGGCTCATGAATCTTGTGCAGTAATTTATCCGAATGCCGAGCCAAACAAGATGTAAAGTCATCAGTAGACTTAATAACAATGCCATTAGCATTCTTGGATCTCAGAAAAACAACAGCATAGTTGTTGACATGGAGCACTGAGTCACTTTCCATGAACAAGAGCCTTACAAGTATGACAAACTTTATTTGCCCTCGAGGGAAAACAAGATAATTACAGCTTCGAGACAACAACTGACAGGAGTAAAGTACCGACATTGTTGTCATAATATAAATAATTTCAGCTGTTTATAACACAGAGAAGATGACAAAATGAACAGATTGAAATTATAAAGTGCAAATAAATGTGTTGCCTGCAATTTCATGATGACTAATGTGAAAGGTAAAATTCACCAAGGTGTGTAATCGCTGAATTCAAACTAACTCRGAGAAGGAAAATGGTTCTCATGAGCCAAAATAAAAGTTTGGTTGACTGGCCACTGAATTGTCCCAAGGYAGAAGTGTCAGCATGAATGATTTCATTTATCTCTAAGTGGCCCTAAACCTGTCCTGAATGTACCCCACCTTTCACCCCGAGACCACTGGAGACAGGCAGATCCCCCTGAAGAGCATTAAGCAGGTTAGATGGATGGATGCTTTAAAAAAAGTATATAAAATATAGGATTTTTACATTCAAATATATTTATTTCACAATTTTTATTTAATTTATTGTTTTGTTTTTACAAAATGAGGCATAATTTGGGAGGAGGTGGGCAACAAAATGATGTGCACAGAAAAAAAGTACAGTTTTATAAGCTGTGCATGCAACAATAAGTTGTGCTTTTTTTATATTTAAATTATCAGCTTAAAAACAAAACAGCATGGCGCTCCGGTCACTTGGTTGCTAACACTCAAAATTAGCCTTTTTTTCCTCGCAGTTTTGCCAACCTGTCAGCTACGACTTTAAACATTTTAATTACTAACTACAATATTTAGTTATTTTATTTAAAAAATCCATCTTTTTCCACTTCACTTTTTTGTATTCATTAAAAGTGCAGAACAGTTTTTACCATTTGGCAAGTGACTTTAATTGATGTGCTTAAAATTAAATATTTGGCACCAAGCTTGTTTATCGTCAGTCACATTTACATACAGAAAATGTCACTGATGCTAAAAGAAACCAGATGGTCTGTTTTTTTTTTTTTTTTCCCACTCAAACTTTAATCTCCTTAGAAGAATCTTGGACGGCGTTATTATGAGTAACCTCTAATATTTAGGGCTGCTTCTATTTCGGTGTTAATCAAGGAGATTGTGCTTGTTGGAGAAAAAGGAGAGGCCAATTAACATGTCAAGTTAAAAAAAAATCAAAGAACGCTGTAATAAGATGAGTTTTTCCAGGTTAAAGATAACRGGAAGGGTTCAATGATGAAAGTACCATTCTGAACTTTTGGGGCATTCTTGAATCCCTTGGTCTCCTCGCCTACACTTTTGCTTCCTCTATATTTTTCAAATGAAAATCCCCATGTATAATGAGGACCAGATAGAGGATAGCTTTCCGCTGCCAAGATATTGCTCTAAAATGAATTATGCTTTGAAATTATTTCCAAAAAGGCATGAGGTTCACAGATGATAAAATGCCCAAGGGAGGACAGAGACCTCAACACCACCTATAGAAGAATAAATGTAGATTTAACAAAAAAAATATCACTACGCTTTTGCATAAGCCTATCCCGAGGYGTGAGCGCTCCATAAAGGCAGCTGTCCGGGCCTCTTGGCCGTAATATCTGTTCTCCCTAAAGCTCTGTCTATTTAAACCTGCAGTGTGTCCTGTAACGTATGCAGGTGGAACATGAAGCAGGTGCACTTCTATTTTACCGTCCACGCCGTTTAATATTTGCCTTATCTCCTCCGCAAGGCTCATATCTGCTCAAGTACAACTCTTCACAGAGAGGAATCCCATTCTAGCTGTAAAATTTTTACAACTCACTTAACCTCACACATTCTCTCCTTCCTACTCCCTACCCCGTTCTCCTCTTCCCACTCTTTTCTCTCCAGCGTCCTGCGCTTTCGCGAGACGCTGATAAGTATAATCATAAGTGACTGCTTCAGCGTCTTGCACTGACTGAGCTACAGACACCGATGTACTCGCCGGATACCCAGCCACGGCGGTAAATGCCAGCGCGTAATCTATGCAGGCTGACACACAAAGGCGCGCGCAAACGTGCACTCTCACCCACGCTCCAGGTGCAGAATTCCGCATATCATTTGTAGCGGAATAAAAGGCACAAACAGGAGAGTATTTACAAGTGAATGCAGTTAGTTGTCATTTCTTCAGACTTTCTCTCTCTCCGGGGAGAAGCGCTCTGCCAAGCTGGGGTCATTAGCATCTTTATTCTGACACAATGAACATGCCCACTGCGTTGGTCTCCACAACGCTTGGATCTTCTTGAGAAACTGTGGGTGTGTGCATGTAAAATGCATGTTTACGTATTCACAATTATGGCTGTCATATGCACTGGCTGCAAGCCTCCCACCGCACCATCGCACATAGTTAGCAATCAACGGCTTGAGACAAAGCGGCAAATCACAAGCTGTTTACAGAATGCACTAGCTGGCTTGTAGACAGGAGATTAAAATTGACTTCAGGGTTAGTAGACCATTATGAAAATAGTAACCTATTTCATTTCAGACTGATCTTCACTGAACAGAGAAAGTGGCATTTAACAAAGTGCATAGGAGGTTACTAGCCAATTATAACACACTTTAATTTAGAATTTTTCAAACAGCTGTCACAGCTTTAGACAAACATCATTTGTAAGAGAGGCTCTTCTGTTAATGTTAAAATGCTGTGCATATATTGTTTTTTTCTCTAATGGAGCGATCCAAAGGATTCTTAATCAACAAAAACAAATTGAAAGTGTTTTGTTTTGGGGTATTTTTCTCCTCAGTGTGGCATCTACACATGGTATCAGTCACTGGTTTTCAGAGTTGTAAAGTAACTAAGTACAAATATGTCCTGATGCATCTCAGTAATCCAGGTAAAAAATCAAAAAGAAAAAAAATTGCATAGGTCTTCTGGACGGGTTCTTCTCTAATGAAACGTTTCGTCCTCTCCTCCAAGAGACTTCTTCAGTCTGAGAGTTTCAGGCAAAATTCAGGCTTTTAAGCACTGCCTCCATGTGACTGATACTCAAATCTTGATAGAGAGGAACGTTGGTTTGAGAGAGGAGTAAAAGAAGCCATTTTTGTGAAGAAAGACTGTCCATCATTAAACAGAGGTGGAGGCCTCCGTTTTCAGTTGTCCCCCTCCTACAGTGCTGCTATTGCCAGTATCACTCCACCCCCTGTTAACAATACGTAGGTGTTAATTAGGTGTCAGCGATAGCCATGTGATGTGAGTGTCAGTCACATGGAGGCAGGGCTTAAAAGCCTGAATTTTGCCTGAAACTCTCAGACTGAAGAAGTCTCTTGGAGGAGAGACGAAATGTTTCATTAGAGAAGAACCTGTCCAGAAGACCTATACAATTTTTTTCTTTTTTTTAAGTACAAATACTTTGTTAGTGTACTTAAGTAAAAATTTTGGTTATTTATACTTTACTTGAGTAATTATTTTTCAGTGTACATTTTACTTTTACTCATTACATTTTTACACAATTATCTGTACTTTCTACTCACTGCATTTTTAAAAAAGGTAAGAAGTAGAAAGTCATTACTCCTATTTCATTCCGATTTGATATTACTTAAAAAAATACTATCCTGATAAATTGTGTCTCCTAGATAGAGTGAATTTAATTATTTGGATGAGAAGTATAAATATATACCTTTCTGACACCCTATTAGTTTTTACACAACCCATCAAAGCTGCACGCCGTTAGAAATAATATTTTTTGGAGAAGTCACCTCCCGATAAATGTCATTTTGGAAAATCTAACTGCTCGCTTTTATTCAGTACTTTTACTTATAATACTTAAGTAGATTTTGTGTCAGAAATTTACTTTTGATACTTAAGTACAAAAAATATCGGATACTTTAAGTCTTTTACTCAAGTAATATTTTTAGAAAAGACTTTAACTTTTACCAAAGTATTTTTATGATAAGATACTTGCACTTTTACTCAAATATCACTTTGTGGTACTTTATACAACACAGCTGGTTTTGTGGTATATTTGTAGGTGTAATTAACCAGAAGCCTACCTTTAGTGACTTGCACCATGACCATCATTTAAAGGTACCTGATGCCATCTGTGCCAGCTGTAACCACCGGCACAGGACAAGCAAAGCACGTTGGTCTAACTTAGCGAGGTGGCAGGACGGTGTTAATACAGACTTTGGGAGATGATTTCCTTTGAGCGTGATCCAATCCAGTGTCACAGCATGGGGCCCAGGAAGTGTCAGCGCCTCCAACTGATGGAGTTTCTAATTCAATCTGTTCCAGATCAGCGGGGCTTCAGTGTTCGTGCCAAGGAGTAACCTTCCACTCTGCTCTCTGGTCACCGAGGAAATGTTAGGTATGTTGATTTGAGAAGCCAATAGGAAATCAATGAATGAATGGAAGCTGAATGTGTGAGTTTATTTCTGCCTCCCTTTTCTTAATTTAGCACTACGAATTCTGCAGCCGGCTCTTGTTTGCTGGGGGACATTTGCTCCCATAGACCAAAAACATACACGTTGGGTTAACTGGTAGGTCTGAATCATCCTTATAGGTGTGTGGGTGCTGTTTTGTCTCTGTGTGTCCCTGTGATGAACTTGCAACCTACCCAGGACGTATTCCACTTCTCACAGGGTGACCRTCAGGGACGGGCACCAGCTGCTCCACGACCCAGAAAAGAAAAGCGGGTAAAGACATACACTTTTTTTTTTTGCTATGCAGTGAAAATGCAATGCATAAGTGTGATTGGGTGCTGGGTGATGCAAAGCAGAATTTCTAATTAAATGTAACATGTTTGAGTGATCTAGTGAGGAATCTTGATCCACGACACTGATACATTGCTGCCATCTAGTGCTTGCTGTCAAGTGCTCGGCTTAATTGACAGTGAATGTTGCAGATGCCTTGACAGTTTGTGTGCTTATCAGATAATCTGATTAACCTTATGACAGTTCTGTGGAAATGTTTGAAGTTTATCTACATGAGATGGTAAGAGGAAGCCTTCATTTAGGGCTAGTTGATGCTGAAGGACGGCTATAATTTATATAATTAAATAGACTTTTTGTCAAGGAGCTTTGTAATTTCAGCATCAAGACTTAATAATATCTGTAGAGGCATTGAATCTAATTTCTTTTTATCCCTGGAATGAAATTAGCTTTTATTTTTATTTAATCAAAAGAGCGGACTGACATCAGCTCCTCTGACCTTGAGGAGTCTATTTCAGCTGAGTTTAATGGTAGGTAATAGCCCATAAATTTATTTTTGTTTGCCACGTTGGCTTCCATTTGTATGTCTAGCTCCTGGGTTTTACTKGCGACCTTGGGACTCTGGTGTCAGAGATGAAAAGAGACATTTTGTTTTTCAAACATTCTAATGTCTGAAGGACAAAATGCCTTTTTTCCATTAGTGTATTCAGACTTGCACACCTCCTCTTGTGCTAATATGTTTTGATAAATCATTAAGAAAATATTTATGTGCAAGCCTTTCTTTTATCAGTCGCCATGGATAAACCACGATGAAAGTATCCGTCTGGATTTGCCTGTTTGTTCCTGAAGAAATTCACAAATGCCACTGCTTTTTCACCCATTGTGCTTCATCTGAACGTCAGCAAGAACTGTAATTGTTTTTGTTCCCAAAGACACACATTAAATGTCAAGTTTCAACAATCATTCAAACAAAAATAGATGTTGAAATGTTTGCACACAACAATGTCTTCTTTGAGTTCTTTTTTTAAAAAGCTGCCACAGGCGTGGTGATTTCAGATGTTTCTGATTAAAAAAAAGCAGGTAATCATGAAAAAAGAGCCAACAATAGAGCATGACTGCATAAAAAATTAGAACATGCTAAGAATATTTTTTTCTGTCAAAACATCATCCTCCGATTTTTTTTCTCCCCTTAATATTAAAGCTGATACATCATTACCCATTCTGTTTAATGTTTTGCCTGTTTCCATTTCCTGTCAGCAGTTTCAGTTTGGCCTCCAGCAGCGAAAAAAAAACAGTTCCCTTGGTTTGCATTCTTTTGTCCTTCTCGTCAACTTGGCTTTCAGTTTTTGCTTTGAGGCCATGAGACAAAAAGAAAAAAAAGATGTTCATCTCTATATTTTCCTTCACAAATCTGTGTTATTTCCACCCTTTTCTGTCTGCATTTTGCCCTCTTGCTCCTCAAATGGAGCAAAACTGTTTTTTTTTTCAGCCTCCTCCTCCTCAGCAGCCTTCTTTAACTCCTCGTTCAGCTCTGTTTTGTAATTCKTTTCATCCCTTCTGTCTTTCATCTGCCCTTTTAGTTCACTTGTTTGCTCGCGAGGACTTTTGAAATGTTGAGGTCATCAAGAAAACTTTTCTCCCCCCATCCATTTTTCTCTTACTGTTCATTCAGTATTCTCCTGGTAGTTGTCCCTTATTCTCTTTTGACTTGATCCAGATTTTTTCTTTACTGCAGTATTTCTTATTTTGGGCTCTATAGCTGTTCAGGATTTCTTTGGTCTGCCCAAAAATTGAAGTACAACATATTCTGAAGGGTTTCCTGGAAAAAGCCTCTTCTCTTCAAAGGAAACACGAAAGTGCTGCTTAGTTGCTTCTGTTTGAAGGCAAGACTTTATGAACTCTGTTCTGTGTTTAGACAACACCAGAGTTGTGGTGTTGAGACATAATACCCAGTATTATCAATAAAACATCCAAATACAACACAAACACCTCATATTAGAATGTGAAAATGTGATGTTTCGGGCTAATGTGGCAACCCTGGGTCCTGCACATCTTGTAGTCTCTGAGTCAACGATTCATACCAAAGTATTATAGAGTCACATATGGGGCCATCTGTTTGACAGCTGAAGCTTGGCAAAAAAAAATTGGGTCATGCAACAGCATGATCCCGAGCAAGTTATATAAAACTGTGAGCCAAGACTCTGCCACCATGTTGTGAGAGACAGATAAGGTCACACAGATTAAAGCTAATGGTGCTAATTTGATCCAACAAACAATCGAATCATGAGCCAGATTTCCTGTTTCTCACACTGTTTCTGCATTTTGGTTAGATTTTCTTAAATGACATAATCTGTAAGAAGAAGCATTGCGTTCGGGGTTTCTGTAACAGCGAAGCACACTAAACTGCTTTGTAGCGCCTTAAAAAGATTAAGAAACAATATAAGACCAATGCATTAGTCACATTTTTCTACTTATGAGATTTTATGGCGCAAACTATCTGTTATTCGGAAATCTTTATATTGTGGAAACCGTGTTAAGCTTGTGCAAACTGAAACTCGCAGCTTGACTTTGCAGCACATGTCATGGCTGATAAACACTGTTTCACTGTCCTTGTAAAGCTCTTAGCTACCAACCAGTGCAAATCTCACTGCAGTTCTTCTCTTTCTGTTTGACACTGACAAGCTGACAGATGTTACAATCCTCTGTGTGACTTCTGTTTGGGAGATATGCTGCAGACCGGCGCCGTGCAAAAAGTCCTCTCCCCTCTTCCACCCCGCAACGTTCCGACGCAGGTAAATTTGAACGGCGTCTGCTTTGATTGCCACGGTCGCCAGACAGAAGTGACAGGCAAGGACAGCAGCGCGGAGAAGATTAAACAAAGAGCCCGCTGTGACCATTTCAAAGCGTTCAGTGACCAAAAAAAAACGCAAGAAAAATAATTATAATTATTACAGACACGCTGAGGCTCGGCGCAGAGAAATTTCCCCAGTCTACCCCCTAGCAAAAAAGAGAATTTATGGAGAGCCCATGGAGATGAAGCATTGTTTTAAAGACACAAAATTCAAAGTGGTGCACCACAGAGGCTTTTACATTTGGATTATAAATCAAATATTCATATATTATTCAAAAATCTTTATTTAACAGAGATTATTTTAAATATTTTGGTCATTTTTCTAACTCGTGCCAGACTTGATCCCTGTCTGATGTGAGCACAATATTTTAGTAAAAAAGTAACCAAATATAATACATTTTTATAGCAAAACCCTTGAATTCCTTTGTTTCTGATGAAAATTATAAAGAGTAGCAGCAGAACAACAAGTCAGGCCTTGATATTAATCCTCAGCTCTTTAGCACACTGTCTCAGCTCAAAAATCAGTTCAACTTTGGTTCTTGTAGTCATATATCACTGTAATATTTATGATGTGGTGTTAGAGCTACATTTAATTTAACCACAGCGTGTAACTTTACATGAGYGCACACTCCACCAACAGCCACAAAGCAAGTCAGTATGACAAAGTTTTTATGTCATTTTTTTAGAGTCTCAGGTTTTGAAACAACAGAAATAATTGTTGCAGCTCAATCAGGATAAGTGTGTTGTGGCGTTTGGTAGCTGTGTGTTGCACAACGGACAAAATTTGCAATAAAAWGTGCCAAAGATCTCAGGAGATGATTCCGATTTTGATGAAACACAAACCCAGCCCTCTTTGGAGATCTTTAGCTCAGACACAGACATTTTTTCAGATTTTAAACTAATCTATACATCTAAACTTGGACATTTTCTAACTTAGATAATTACAATATTATGTTGGAGTTTTGGGCTGCATTGGCACCCTTCTTCCTTATGTTATTCTTAGTATCTTAGCCTTTAGATGTCATCAGTTTGTCCTGTCTTTCATCTGTAATCAGCACACCTGTAATCACCCGTCTCAGTACATAAACTGTGGGAATCCTTTGGTTTTGTTGCTCTCATGTTCAATGATTTGGTTTTGTTTTTAAAATTTTGTCTCTCCTGAATACAATGTTCAATTTGACTGTTTGTTTTTCACCCTTCAGGACACTACAAAGCTGGAATGCGACACTTTGATGATTTAGAAAAGAATCAAATTTACTTGGCAGTTTAGGGAGGTTAGATGTATTTTCATGTTATAGGAAGAACAGCAAACTAATTATCAAACAGTAAAAATCAGCGTAATATATTTCTATCCCATGCCTTCATAGCAAAAAGAGCAAATAAATTATAACCTGTTTTCTCATTTTCTTTCTAAACACCCACACGCGCATCAATCCAACGTTACTTTACTTTCATTACCACRTTTTAATTTGAATATGTGCAGAGGGTTACTTTAATTTGACAGGTTTATCATTTCCATCCACCTCTCATCTCATTTCTGCAGCACCAAGTACAGATTATCTTTCTTCAGTGTGAAAAGATGTCGAGAGCTGGCTTTCAACGGCAATATTAAACATCATCCATGAATGTGACAACTTTAAATAAAGCCTCCAGTTGTGAAGTTTAAAAACAAAAAGCACAACCAGCACATTAGCTTTAATAGCGGCAGTCACATGTWTTTAGGGGGGAATGCATTAAGAGATCTGAGAGCCTGGGTGGCGCAGGAATGCAACAGAAGGTGGAGGCTGCTTTAAGTGTGATGTGGGTGTTTATTTCCAGCTGGCTTTGCAACAGAAAAGGAACAAAGCAGATATACAGTGATGGTGTCGAACAGGTCTGCTGCAGTTTTTCATGTTCACACAAAACAAATTTTCAGAAATTCAAGTCCAATTTAGTTTTTTTTCTCACAGCTTGATACAACTAAAAAGTTTAAATGCGCAGGTAGGAGAAGGAAGTCAAACAGTTTTAAGTATAAATGCAAAATAAGTGTTGTTTATTGAAGCTGCACTGATAAATAGTATGCTGGTTTTTATTTATAAAAGGCATATTTTGATTAGAAATATCAGATTGGCTAAAGACATTGTAATAAGGTATTAGAATAGCTTGAACAGTCAAAGATCAACAGCTGTATGAAGACTTAAGACTTACTGTAAACTGCCTCAAACCAGTTTCATTAGTGGGATTTAAAACATATATTTTACAGTGAGCATGTATTAACAAGGAAAATCCATCTTTCTTCATGCAACTCTTCAATTTTGATATTCTTTAAGCCTTTAGAAGCTGTTTATGGTAATATAAACTGAGGTAATTCCTACAGCCATATCTCTGTTAAAYCTACAGCAGTGTACAGTACTTATGTATACTCCTGTTCTGCCTCATGAGGCCAATCAGCAAGTTTGAAATACCCTCCTGGTCTCTTTAGTCTCTGTCTCTCCTGCTTTTTGTTCCACTTTCTTTTCTGTATTTTACATCTAACCTTTTCTTGCCAGTAAATCTATAAATGGTGTAGGTTCTCAGTGATCCAGGACATGAYGAGCTTAAGTGGTTAAATAGAAGGCAAATGGAAAGGAAATATGAGGAAGTGCAGTTATCTCCTATTGAACTGTTTAAGACCAGTCATAAATGGAAAACAGTTTATTTTAAAGTTATAAACATTTGATTTAATATGGTTTGTTTTTGTATCCTCCTTCATCAATTTTAAATCTTGTTTCACCCCATGAATGCTGGAGATAAACACCTTGCAGCCCTGCACAGGATTATGGGGGTATAAGAAAATGGATGAATGTTTATCCTTTTAAATAAACGCAATTTTAGTCCAAAAAAGCATAATTCAAAGCTCTTAATTTAAAATATTGGCTAAGTTTTTGGCAATTTTGTCCTGTTTTGGATGTTTTTTCCCCACATTGAACATTATAAATATTTATATTTAAGGAAAGAAATCATTTATATTCTTAGGCTCAGTTGAGGCATGTTGCTTTTCCTCCTGCTGTATAAAACGTGTATGTGTGTCTGTCAGCCAGTGAGTTCAGCTGAATTGCTGAGAAAAGAAAATGACATTCTGTCATTTTTCGGAGCACCAAGATGCAGTGTCAGTAAATGTTTCTAGTGCTATCAAAGGAATGTCTTTGGCATTATCAAAGGAAGAAAGGAGCGAGGTTCCTCTGAAAATGTTTCATGATGGTGTCATTAGGACCCAGAAACRCCGAAGAGAGCTGGGCTCAGAGAAACACAGAGTTTTAGGTTGTGGATGTTTTATCTGTCTTCTAAAATATAGACAGCTTTAAGATTCAGATTTGTAAAACTGTGAAAAGTGAAGTCTCTGCTGACTGTTCTGTTCAGTAGTTCTAAAGATGTAAAACACTTTGCCTATTAAAGTAAAAACAAACTTAAGAAGTAGATTTCATGAGACAAATAAAAGAATCATAGACTCAAATTCACAGAAATTATTTAGGTTTTCTGGTGTTTAAACAGTGCCTCATGGGTAAATTTATCAGTAGGTGTTAAATTTATCTTCTCTTGCATCACAGCCACTTTGTCGCTTTCCCCTTTTCAAAAAAAATGAAAAAAAAATACATTAGCATTTTGGACAAACTGTGGCTATTTTTCATTTGAGTGGGTTATCAGAGAAAAGTGAAATTCTGTTGTTGTTTTCTTGGTTTTTTTTTTTTAAGATTTCAYTTCTGTAAATAAGTTTTAGACCAACCATGAAACAACAAATCTCATAATCTGGTTGTAAACAACGCCCAAATGTCATGAGACAGAGTTGTCAATTATTTTATAAAAATTAAACTCAAACACAAAAGAAGTTTGTTGAACTTGATCATCAATAAGTTTTGGCTTGTCACTTGTCTTGTTAGGCACTCCAAGCAAAGTGTTCTTCAGTTTTCACAGTTGAAATGCTCAAAGACAAAAAAAAAAACCTGAATAAACAAAGAGTTAAAACTACTTCTTTACCACTTCTGCCTCCGGTGCTGTGTTTTATATTCTTCCAGAACATCTGATCAATATTTTCGACTTAAGCGATCAATTTGTATTGATGATCTAATTCATTGTATGAAAGACTGCCTCAGCTGCAATTTACACATACAACCAAATATCCTACAGTGCCTAAAAAGGGTCTTGGTAGGTGCCAGTCAATCTGTCCCTTTGCCATATTGTTCGCTCATTTTGTAGCACTGAGATATTCTATAACTGGAGAGAGRCTTGAAAGCCTGAAGTTGAAGCTACCTTGGAAAAGTGCTCACTTCAGGCTGGCTGCAGTACAAGTTTTTATCTAAATATACATAGTTTTTATTGATGGTAGAACCCAAGTCTCAGATGTACAGACACTCCAAGTACGCAACACTGCAACACTAACATTCAACTTTGAACAGGTGTAAAGATCTCAGTGTTGAAGCTGATGGTTCTCATTTTATACCCAGCAGTTATTGTTTTGTCCTAACATTAGCCAATATCTGTTGAAAAATACTAAGAAATATATCTCTAATCTGTAAAATTGCAAGGAATTGGCCATATTTTCAAGCTCAATTAAAATGAAATATTTTTATATCTGTATGGTAAAGTACGGTAGAGTATGGTATGACATGGTATGGTACAGTGTGGTTTAGTATGGTGTGATCTGATCTGATATGGTATGCTGTGTTGTGGTATGGTATGGTATGGTGCGGTATGGTACGATAGGGTGTGGTATGGTATGGTGTGGTGTGGTATGGTACGGTACGATACAGTCTATCCTACTTTCCACAGGTGTGCATGTATGCGATTCTCCTCGGTTCAGCTTCGGCCAAATGTRTCTCCATTTCTGATTCCAAATATGCTTCCAGAACCACCTCCGAGGTACAGTAGATACAAGTGGGTATACCCGAATATTGTACACTTACAATTTTGACATCTGCAAACTTCTGCCCATGAACTGGCTGAGTCGAGGCAGAACTTGCAAACTATTCCAGCAAACTCTTCCTTGAGAGTGGTGAAGTATACGAGCGGGTACAGCTTCAGCTGGACAGAGACATCTGAAATGAGCAGATATCCTGGGAAGTTTTTGAACAAACTGGCTGCCCATGGTTACACTTGCAGTCTAAAACAGTGCTGWGACAAAAAAGTCTGACTACCAGACCATAAAACCACAACAATTTTGATTTCTATTTTACCACAATGGCTGACTATCTGCCCACAATCACGCCCACAGAGTGAGGGACACACTAACATGGAGACACACAAAGCTAAACGGAACCGAACTGACTAGAGTGAGACTTGACAATGGAGAAGGCTCTTATGTCACTTGCATGTTATTGTAGATAAGCTATGAATTGCCATCTTTAACATTTCTACCCCACATCAGCTTTAAGTAAATCCCTTTTGTTGTCAGTTTTTTTCACCTCCATATCACAAATGATCAATACCTAAAACTGTAACAAATCAATATGTGTTGATGTGCCAATCCATAATTTGACTGATCATCTCAGCTACTAATTACAACTTTGTAGTTGTGTCCATTTCTGTTAATTCCTCTGTAGGGCAGGTGACTTGCATGTTGAAGATGAACCAAATATATCTCCAGAAAGTGAAAATGGTTGCCTGAAGGGGAAACTGCACAGTGAGGATGCAGATGCAATATTTAAAAAAAACCTTTTCACCACAATGATTTATTCCATCCAAATTATTCTTTAATATTATCTTGTACTGTCACCAACCCTGAACTCTACTATGTCAGCTAAACAAGCAGAAAATGCATACCACTGAGCCATTTTTAAATAATTTATGCCGCTTTAAGGGAAAGGCGGCTTTGGGAGAGCAGACTGTTTAATTTAGATGCACACTGCTGTCCTCAGCAAATTTCTGCCTTTGAAAAAAAAAGTGCAGATTCAAAAGGTTTATTTCCTTTTACATGCTATATAAAGCATACAGACTGAATAAGGAGGAACACACGACTGGATTAATTCTGATTCAACCATTCAGACAGAACTTCAGCCCAGCAGGCATGAAATTCATGTCTGAGATACCTGCAGCATTTTAATGTGATCTAGGTCCAGACTTTGAACAACTACTTCTGAAAACTGTTTGACTTTTTCCTCACATGTAAGCTTTTATGAAACACATCTGTAAAAACTGAACTTTCTGCTTTGAGTTATTGATTCGTTTGATAAACAGGATTCAGCCTTGTCGCTTCCAAATCAGATTCTCAAACTAGTACAAGCGCTGCAAGAATGAATTTCTCAAAGATTTCCCTGAGACATTTTGTACTTTATTGATGGCTTTGGTGAGCCATTTAAGACTGACTAGATAACCTGTCYGAGTGGAGTTTGGGTTTACTTTTCACTCCCAGGTGTTTTGAAGTTGCATTGACAGRATTTTACCATTTGACACTTCCACCACAGGTATAATTCAATTTTGATTCAAAATGTATTACAATAAATGTAAATTAAAAGCCTTGAAGGAATGCATACCACCCAGTGGCATTCACATTAGTGTTGTAGCCAAGACCACATAACCTGAGACTAAGACCAAGACTTTTAGTGGGTGAGACCAAGTCAAGACCAGATCAAAATGTATCGAAACTAAAGACAAGAGCAAAACCTTTTGGTGCTTAACCAAGTCGAGACCATGGCCGAGGGAAAGCGTACACATGTAGCTAACTTAAAATGTACTAATATTAACAAAAAATTTTGGTACAGAGACAAATTGCTAATGTTAGCTAGCTAGCTAGCTTTGCTAACATCACTTACACTTAGCATACTTTGCGCTTACTTTCTTAGTGCTGATAGTAGTTTGATGTAGTCCCCACGTCTTTACAACTCAATGTACACTTTCTCCTGGATGTTGTTTTAAAAATACACATTCTGTATGATTTATGTCGCTGAATTACTCAGCATTTTGCAGACATCTTCTCCTGCTYCCAGACAATCACTGCTTACTTTCTTGAAGYGCCGCGTGAGAGTGAAAGGAGGCAGGTGACACCATTAGCAATGAGTCACGCTTGGATTTGAGTCAGTGAAAGCAAGGATGTTAACAAATAAATTGGAAAACATTCTGGCAATTTAGTGATAGTTTCACAGTTGTGGTCTTGGCTGGTCTTGAAGTAAATTCTGGAGTCCTCAATGTCCGAGACCAAGACAAGACCGAGTACAACGCGTTTGAGTTTGATACAAAACCAAGACAATAAATAAGTGGTTTTGAGACAGGTCTTAAGACCAAGTAATTGAGTACTACAACCCTGATTCACATCAATGTTTATCCAAAGATTAATTTATGAGGAGATATAACAGTGTTGAGGTTGTTTTGATTAAACCTCGTAWATAATGTTATGCACAGTCTCAGAGCTCTAAGTACCACAACATATTTTAGCTTAATATCCGTAAAACTGGCTGAGCATTCACAAATTGCTTAAGGTTGTTTCGCTGTGGTGGCCATTTTAAATGGGGTTAACTCTAAAACTAAATCAGTTGTAGATCCATGAACTACTTTTTTGGAAATTTCATTAAAATCCATCGACTGGTTCAGACAAACACACACAGAGAGAGACAAGGGCAAAAATATTATTGCTTTTTGTGGCTAAATCAATATTTGAAGTCAAATGACCACAGAGACCCAAAATTGCATCCTGCTCTGTAAGACAAACAAGCTGCGAGCAGCTCTGCCTGCAGTTTGACACCCATGTGAAGTAAATTAATGTGTAGACTGCACCTTCTGAGGTCACCATCAGCACCACTGACATAACAAATCAAGTTTTAACACATGTGACAGACCATAAGGCAGGAGACCCAGCACCTAAAAAATTTTTATTTGACAATGACACAAAGTTAACAGCTCGTACCAGAATGAAATRGGAAGCTGTGCAATTTCTCCAGCTGTCACAGAAACACAGAAATATGGAGCCGGAATGACAGAAAGAGAGACATATTGGATGTTTATGTGTGAGTGGTGAGATGAAGGCCATATTTCAAGTGTTGTAAAGACATAAAAGAAGACGAATTAAAGCATTTTACATAAGATAGATTTGACTCTGAGGTAAAGCATGGCTTCCCTCTGCTGGACAAAACAGAGATTCACAGTTTTTCAGGAACACAGTCTTTGTGCAGAAGAGAATATTCCAGACATGTTGTTGCACTTGTGTTGGAGCTGTTTTCATCCGATGTTGCAACAGCTTGAAAAATGAGTAACAACTTAGTTTTTTGTTTTTTTTGATTGAGCCATCTGCAAATCACGAAGAAGAAACATTTGCAATTTCAAAACAAGAGTTAAATCAGAGGAAAGTAGAAAAAATAAAAATACTAAAACAGGTATTCAGTAGAAGCCCTTCAGATGTGTGTCAAGCTATGTTAAATCATATAAAAAGTGTTTTTTTCCCTTCCTGCGACTTTAACTCCAGCTGTTGAAGAGTAAAGTTAAAATTACCMCTCAAGGCAAAAGAACTACAAAGTTTACAACCTTGGAAGTTTCAGCAGAGGTGATTCTCAAACTTGCCTCAAGTAGGAGACCACACTAATGAGCCTTGAAGTGATTTGGTATGGAAGTCATGGGATGGTGGGAGTGTGTGAGGGAGAAAGTGAGAGAACAGATGTGTGTGTGTGTGGATGGCAGAGCATGACAGGCAGTATGTGAAGTGAATTTCTCACCACACAGCTGCTGGCGGTTGTCATGAGAACCGACCGGGGCAGATGGTGCTCAAATGGTGTCTGGATGACACCCACATATGAAAATGTGCACATGTGATCATTGCACATAAACGCTCAGATGTAGTACATGTGTGCTTTAATGTGTGGGAGCTTTTATTTTATTTTATTTTATTTTATATGCCAAGATATCCTTGGGGAAAATGTTTGACTGTAGAGCTCAGGTGTGCTTCAAATTCAAACACACAGCCGTGAGAATAATTAAAGAGCATAAAAATAAAAAATATATTTTTACCTGATTGCAAAGATGAGGTGATAATGTTTTTGACAGTGCTAATGCGCTTCAGTTCAGTTGTCTGTACTGTTAGTAAAATATCTCACAAATTACAGAAGGGATTTTAATCAAATTGTCAGAAAATTCAAGGCTGTTGCACTGTTGTTAACCTAATTAAAACTCTCAAGCTTAAAGTGGGGATGTTGTGCAAAATCAACTTTTTTGAGCTTTATATCATGTTATAATGCCATTTTCTCATAAAAAACAAACACATAGCGTTGCTAACATGTTTAAGTAATCCTTGAATCTCCTGGTGCCATTTGGAGCTAAACGCTTGTTGGTCCAAAGCACCGCCTACTGCACCTAGCTGCTCCCTGAAGCTCAGTCCCCAGCTGTGGTCCCGTCCCACAGAGCACCCTTCCCCCAAAGCACTGTTGTGAAGACGTGCTGAAGTGGGAGTGTCTGAAATAGTAGGATGTTCTTAAAGAACAGAGATGGGGATAAATGGCTTTTTGAGGGGATCCGGATCTTGACCAGCCGTTTGTTTCATAGACCCGTTCAAAAAGGGCTGTTCCATTTCGAACGAGTTGGGAATTGTGTCATCACGTACGGCGTACGTTTTCCATGAAAACGTGAAGGAGGATTGTCTCTGTGGTTAAAGAGGAAAACATAAAAATATTACAAGGACTAAAAAAATAAAACTACAAATAGCTCTTTACAAAATTCCATTCAATTCAAAAATACATTATTGGTCCCAAAGGGCAATCACATTTCGGAACAACCCATCCAAGAAAGACAAAAACTAACTGTGCGACTTGTCTCCTATTGTTCGCTGTAAGGAACCATTCAAATTATTTCAGTTGTTCACCAATGTCACTTCTTTATTAAATGGGACAGAGGTCAATGTTAAGGCTTTTAGATACTATGATCCATCCATGCATCCATCCATTACCTATACTCATTTATTCCTTTTCCAGGGTCACGGGGTTCACTGGTGCCTATATCCAGCAGTCACAGTGCGAGGGGCGGGGTACACCCTGGACAGGTCATAAGTCCATCACAGGGCCTGGATACTATGATGCAAAGTCAAATTTATTTTTGGTTTATACAGCATTTTAATTACAAATGAAGGTAACATAGCTCTTTGTGGTATAGAAATGAATTCTGCCTGGAAAATGTACAACCCCACTCCCCCTTAAGTAGAAATGATGGCCTAAATGTGTATATCTGTAATTCAAAACCAACCCCTCCCCCCATAAATCTATGTTTGTGTTTTCGATATGTCAGTGAGCACAGAGCCGCAGCTGAGAGACTCCAGGCTTTGGCTCCACATGTGTGGCAATTGGTTTGGCACAAACCACAAGGTCAGACTTTGGAATAATACAGTGAGAGTGAGAAAGAGGGAAAAAAAACATTACAGCCACTCAATGAGAATGACCGAGGGGGGACACGAGACACACGTTCTTTTGCTCTTTACAGTTATTGTGTTCAGCAATATAAAGAACTAGAAAGTGGTTTAAAGTTTTAAAAGAGAGTTCAAACAAAAAGGTTTTCATGGGTTGGAAGTTGCTACCTTAACCTCCAAAATGACCCAGAGATGAACTTTTGAGAAGTTCTTCTATTTAAATGTTTCACTGCTGGAAGGAGGATTTGCGAAGAACTGAGAAAACTGAACCCATCTGCAGGCAGAGGAGTTCAGCTAAGATTCACCAAGAGCTCTAGAAAAAAATGTGTCGGAAAAATAATCAATGAGAATTTTATTGCATGTAAGATACAAAGCATTTCATCCCCAAGATATGCTTCCAAAACAATAAGAACACTTGTTAAAGTTATGGGCTCGACTTATCCGCTGCCTTATTTCAACAGGCTTTATGTTGGTTTCATCTTCAAAAGGTTTATCTTGCTTGCAGCAACATTTGCTGCACTTTTAATTTCATAAAATTAAACGGTGCCTTAATTCCAAGTTGTAATATTTGATCTTGACCAAGCAAAGTTTTTAGCAGCATTTTTCAGCATTTTTTTGTAAATTTTTTGTAAAAAAAAAAAAAAAAAAACTAGACGCTGCATTGCAGTAACATAATGACCCCGGCACACAGAAATGCACCAGAACTCAGAAGTCTTTATTCCTAATAAATGTCATGCTACTCGGTGCATCCCAGAATTGTAGTGGCTTGGGAGGGGGTCTTTTTTGGAGGTGGTGGGGCATTGGCTGACTTGATGGATAGCCCCTCATTAGAGTTAAACAACCAAAAAAAATCTGAAGCTCCTATGTTAGTTTTTGAGCAATAACCATTTTTGGATGTCCAGATACCMCTTTTTCAGATAACTTGGGGGTCCGGGGTGTGGGGGCACTGATTGGTGGGCCTGATGGATAGAGCTTCATCAGAGCTAAACAACAAAAGAAATCTGAAGCTTCTATGTTGGAGTTTCTGGGTTATAACCCTTTTTGCATGTCCAGACAACCCCTCTTTGAAAGGAGCCCCCTCTTCAAATATGGGGGTCTATTGTAAAACCGTTGGCTGGTGCAGTGTAGGTCAGACTCATCTACAGCCATGCCAAATTTCATGTTGATTGGTGCAGCCGTTTTTGTGCTACGGTTGACCAAAAATCTCCAGAGAAAAATTTTAAAATAAACTGTACAAAAACAATATGACTACCGCTTGCGCTTCGCGTGCGAGGGTCATAATAATAAAATATAATAAAACGTCTACACTTTTTTTTTCATAAACAGATAGTGGAGCGGCAATTTGTTATGTTAATATCTGATGTCTGAAAAATCTGTTTTTCTGTGAACTTTGTAACAAGTTGTGTAAAGTTAGCATTAGTTTGACATCTTATTTCTTAAGACAGGACACTTCTACACATATTCTCCCTCTGAAGCTTTGCTGTGTCACATTCACGCACGCTCGTGCCCATTGGTCCTCCATCTGTTCTCAGCAGTCAGGCTGTCTTGGCAGCCCCTCGGGTCTGGGACGCCATCAATGACTCTGCCTCTCTTTTCCTGCCTCCCTCAGATGCTCACACAGGCCAACACAACCATGTGGAGCAGACTGGACAGGTCGTGATCTCTGGCACTAAACTTCAAAACTCAGAAACTCTGCAGGAAAACGAAGAACTTCTCTTTACAACATGAAACAATTTAAATGATAAACAGACTGCACCTTGCATAGACAATCAGAATACTTTTGTTAGATTTATCACCATCGTGTTGAGCTTGAGAGGAAGACGATGATGATGATGAAGGCAGTCTTTATTTGTAGGGCCTCCAACTGCTGCCTTAGTCTGGGTCTGTTTAGTCCAYCTGTACACACATTTTCACATCCAATATCAGGAGCGCAGAGAGTTCTGATGGACAAAAAAAACTTTAGGTTATATGTTTTTGTTTTTGGCAGGTTGTGATGAGAGCCACACAAAGCTGACACATGATTTATTGGTTCCTTCAGACCATAATTCACTGTGATGACAACAGGCTGAAAGTTTGTTGAGACTTTCTGAAAATGAAATGTTTGGTTTTATTGTTGTTCTTATTGTTTTACTGGACACATTTGCCAAAATGCAGCTTTGGCGACGTTGATAAACAGAATTCAGAAGCTGAGCTAGAGAGGGTGCGGAAAGACAAGAATATTATTAGTTCTGTGTAAAGCCACAAGAATTCACAAAAAAAATAGCAAACAAGTTGCCACATGTAAAGACGCTTTTGAGTTGTCTGGTCATGCTGGAAAACTGCAGTTTGTTGTAGTGAAGTAACTCGTGAAATAAACCATTTGTTGTTGATTCTCTGCCAAGGTGGAAGTCAAAGTCAAGAAGAATGATAAGGAGCTGTCTATTTGTGGCTTTGGTGGATATACGAAAATTTGTATTTTGTTACAATTTACATAGTTATTTAAAAACCACACAGCTTTAAGGCGTCCACATACTGCATTCACGTGGTTATTCAGCATTCGTTTTCGCACACACATAGTTCCTAAAACACACCGCGCCTAGCTCCTTGGAAAACCTTCCCACTGCTGTACAC
>NW_013952413.1:595317-610339 GCF_001266775.1 Austrofundulus limnaeus | reverse complement strand
ATTTTTTCCGGTTTTATTTGTCAACACATCCGTCCAGGTTTCACAAACTGTCCCGGACGAATCCGCCAATATTTTTTTTCTCAAATTTGTCTCTTTTAGATCTGCTGTTATTTGTCCACAAATCAGTCCCAGTTAGATCCACTGTTATTTTTTTCACAAATCTCTCTGGCGTATAAAGAGGCCTTTAGCTTTAATAACACTCCTGCATGAGAAAGGGGACAATTTTGGGTCTGAAGGATTCAGTTATAACTTTAATAACATTTTGTAGAGTTTAAGCCTCGCGATTAAACTGTTGGTCTTTTTTTCCTTCTCACCTCTTCGTCATCACCTTAAATATAAAAGCTTTTATATCTAAATCCCCTCTGCCCTTCCCATTTTTCTCTCCTTGTCTCTGCTGTGCATGTGATGATATTTCCCTTTCAGCCCCCCCCCATTTTTTTCCTCATCCGCCTCTTTCCTTCATCGCATACCTCATCCTCTTTCTCTATTCCTGTACCGCCTCATTCTCTCTGGTGTTTTTTGTGTTTCTGTAATCCTCTTTCCGTGCTGCTTTGCTCTTCTCAAACTATATGAGGCAAGTGGCTGCAGGCCTTTCCATGGCCTTTGGACAACTCCTCGTGTGTGCGCGCATGAATGCTTGTAAAAGATTTTTGTGTGGGAGTGAAATCTTAAATATTCAGTGTTTTTTTTTTCTTCATGTTTTATTTCAAAATCACATTCCTGCCTCCAATAATAAATCTGAAACACGTTTTCACTTCTGTCAAAGTTAGAACCACATATTGTGTTTTTAGTACTAGACATGAAGTTATGAAAAATAAAACTTATGTGAAACTGCTGAATCGTGGATACTTGACCTTTACTTTTAAACTATAGGAAGTAGCTAAAGCGTTTTATTTTATTTGACATTTAAGAGATGTAACATAACTTCAAAGGGGGCCTCACAGTTCATTGGTCACAAACGCTCAGAATTCATTGAAACTGTAATGGAAACTTCATGTTTTCTCTCACTATATTTAGATAAATTTGAGTTGCAAACTACTCTCCAACGTTTTCTGCACAATGAGACACTGTTAGGTCAGCTGGTAGCTCTAAAC
Organism: Austrofundulus limnaeus; assembly: GCF_001266775.1. Taxonomy (NCBI): domain Eukaryota; kingdom Metazoa; phylum Chordata; class Actinopteri; order Cyprinodontiformes; family Rivulidae; genus Austrofundulus; species Austrofundulus limnaeus. The sequence goes on along the minus strand of NW_013952413.1, from coordinate 609,245 downwards.
TATCCTCAGGTGTGCTTCTGTGTAAGTGTGTATATGGTCTGATGCAATGGTTCCCAACCTATTTTTTCTCAAAGCCCCCCCCCCCCACCTTTACTTTCAAGCCAGACAGAGCCCACCACCCTTTGAAATCCTTGCTACTCCCCACCTCTCCCAAAGACTTGCTCGTCCAAAATCTCCATCTTCTTCCGCTTATCCAAAGTTGGGTCGTGGAGGCAGCAGGTCCAGGAGAGAAACCCAGACATTCCTCTCCCCAGCAACASTTTCCAGTTCATCCTGGGGGATCCCAAGGCTTTCCCAGGCTAGAGAGGACACATAATCCCTCCAGCGAGTCCTGGGTCTTCCCCAGGACCTCCTACCAGTGGGACRTGCCACTGGTAAGACATCTCTAAAGGGTGGCATCCAGGAGGCATCCTAATCAGATGCCCGAACCACCTCAACTGACTCCTTTCGATGTGGAGGAGCAGCGGCTSTACTCAGAGCTCCCCCCGGATGATGGAGCTCCTCACCCTRTCTCTAAGGCTGAGCCYGGCCACCCTACGAAGGAAGCTCATTTCGGTTGCTTGTATCCGKGATCTTGTTCTTTCGGTCATGATCCACGSCTYATGACCATAGGTGATGGTTGAGACGAAGACAGATCAGTCGAGAGCTTTGCCTTTYGACTCAGCTCTTTCTTCACCACGACTGACCAAAGTAACGCCCTCATTACTGAGGACGAGGCCCCACTCCGTTGATCCATCTCCCGCTCMATCCTACCATCACTCGTGAACGAGACACCCAGATACTTAAACTCCTCTAATGAGGCAGAGACTCTCCCCCAACCTGGAGGGGACATTCCACCCTTTCCCGGTTGCGAACCATGGCCTCGCTTCACACTTGGCTGTGAACCGCCGCAGTGCATGCTGATGGTTTTGGACTGAAGACACCAACAGAACCACATCATCTGCATACAGCAAGAGATGAGAGATGAGACTCTGTGGTTCCCAAACCAGACACCCTCCTTCTCCACGACTGTGCCATGAGATCCTGTCCATAAACACTACAAACAGGATCGGAGATGAGGGACAGCCCTGGGTGTCCCTTTTGTAATTTCATCCAAAATGATAAAAAGAATAAGGTGAATAATTACAAATGTTTTATTGAAGTGGGCTTGTTTTTGTGATTTTTATATACAAACAATAAAATTCTATTTTCACAACCTCTGAGCAGGCAAAGCCATGGGACCCTGCTGGGGGCGGGGCCTCCAGGTTGGAAATCACTGGTCTGATGTGTTTACCATCAGCTCACAGATTTATTCTTTTTTTCTGCAGCACTTTGGAATATATGAACCAGTTAAAGTGCGAAATAAAGAACCATTTTAACAAATAAAACAAAGAAGTTTTTCTTTGACATGACTTTTTCTGTTTGCTTGTTGTTCTGAGCATCTGCTTTCGACATGGCTGACCTCCCTCCCCGTCCTTTTCTTCGGGACTTCATTACTCTGTTTGACACGCACACTTAGCAGAGTCCAGGCTGGACTTCTGGACCTCATTAGTTTTCCAATTAGCTGCTGTCATCTGTCAAGTGTCCTCCTGCTTACTTTGGACAACCACGACACCACAGCCAATTCTCTGCTTCGTTTCATCTCACCGGGAACAGGTGGACTTCTGCTTTTCTTCTTGGTCATTTGTTATTTTTAGGACAAAGTGAGGAGATAATTTCCTTTTGAAACTTTTACATTTACTTCTAAAAGCAACATGACAGCTGAGGACAACTAAGACACTGTAACTTTTGTATTTTTAGGCAAATTAACACTATAAGCTGTGTTTAATTTAAATTATATTTAATTGTTTACTTATTTGGAGTCAAATTTAAACTAAAATTACTACAGTTTGMAGTCATTGTTGCATTACCCAGACACATTTATTAAGTTGCTGTATTTGAGACAGATGGATAAAATACATTAAAAATAATCTATGTTGTGTTAATGTTTAAATAATCAAACACACATCATTCTAGTGTTTTTCTTTTTTTTTTTTAAATATAACAATCAGGGAAAAACACATGTAGAAACAAGACAGTCAAAGTCCCAACAAAACCTGTCAGGGGTGTGTTTATGTTCTTAAGGGAACAAAATATGTCTAATTATTACTTGCTTGGAGAAAAAAAATACTGCTGTCAGGTTTACAGGTGACCGTTTGGGTTTGGCAATCAGTCACACACTTGTGTTTCACAAACATGCAGCAGCAGGTAAAAACCAAACTATGAAGAATGGAGGAAAATGCTCTCTTTAAAACAGCTTCTATGTTGTGTTAAAGTTAAGAATCTAACTCTAAAAAATGTAAATTTATGAGTTGAGCGCATATTTGTTTGTAAAGCGTCTATATTTAAAGACTGACCGTCTTTTTTGTTTGTGTTTGCGGTCAAACGTTCTTTCTGAAAGTCCCATAATGCAGCACATTAAAGGGTGTTCAGCCCGAAAACGGCAAGATTGAAGAGACTATTTTCTAAACTGATTTGGAGTCAGCCGTGGTTTTGCCCGTCGTTTGTCATTTTCAGAACTTTCACTCAGTTTAACAACCAGGTGTTGAACCATAAAACCAAATGCAGTGTGGGAGTGTTTCCTGTGAGTGAATTAAAGGGTCCCTCGCGTCTGCAGTAATGGTCAAAATTGATTTGAATGTTGGCGACTATCGCTATAACTTGTCTTCAAGGAAATGATAAATCACTTCCGTTGCATTATTTAGGCAGCSTGACAGAAACATGGCTAAGAGTCATGGTGGAGCTTGGTCTCCCATCAGTAAAAACTACGCCTCGTTACGATGTTGCCCTGTTTTATTGCATGAAAAATGTTCAAACATAGATCTACAAGCAAGTACTTTATTCAAATGTCTGCCAATAACTGAGGATAAGAATGGTGACTCAACAAATACACCCACAAAWAAAATGTGGGTAGATCAGAGAATCAACATCCCAGAATGTAATGAATTATGTTTTTTATGTACAGATAATCCATATTAAAACCCATCAGAAGATCTAAAGAAAGTTCAGCTTGTAATATTTTGCCAGATTGAAAGAGTTTGTGTGAAGTAAAACCGCAACCTTTGAAATAAGATGATGAGTTACATAACAGCTGTGTTTTCATTCCCTTTTCCATTTTGTCTCCGTTATCACTATCTGGAGGGGGGATTTGTAGCCAAATAATGACATAAATCCCCACWTTTATCTGCTTTCGTTTTTACACTAGATTACTAAACACTTAGTAGTTCCACTTTGGGTTGTTTTATTTKTGTCTCTTGTGGGTTTATGTAGGATCTTGTCAGGAGAGGCCTCAAATCCACCAGGATTTGTAGATGCAAATGAGAAATCTGGGAAACCCAAGATGCGCAGTGTTTACAGAGCTCTTGTTTTGACTTCTGCTTACTTCAGGTTGGTTTAAAATGGAGAATTTTAAAACTAAACAGTTCTGCTCTGGAGATGGACGATAGGCCTGTCTTTACAGCTCTACCCGCAAGTCTACCCCCACTTTTCCTTGCATTTGCAGCTTATTTACCCGTTAAACTTTGAATTTCCCAGCAGTGACATTTTGACCACACCACAATACAAATACTTCATGTCACAGCAACCCTCTAATTCCATTTATTTTACTTTTTATCCTGCTTATCCACACAGCGTTCATTAATTTTGCAATTGTTTGGATTTGTTTTGGAGGAGCTGAATGCTGAACAGGAGAAAAATGCTTGCAGACATTTTTTCCCCCCAGAATTATTTACAAGGAAAGTGTCATTCCTGTTTACTGGGAGGATGATTGAGTATGGGCCTCAAGCAAACCTGGAGTGCAAAGCATTTATTTTAATCTAACAGGAATGTGATTCTCATATCTATGTATCTGTTTGGGAAGTTTTAGTCGTTGCTTTCTCATCATGTATGACAACAGGTTTAACTGACTCTGTTTTGGACTATGTTATTTAAAAAAAATWAATAGGGGTGTGATTACTCTGAGTGGACTTATATGATAAACCTGTTTTTAAATTAGGTCACTAATCACAGTCAACTTCATTATGTTAATGATTTACCTGCACGACATATTGCATTACTCCAATTGTTCTATTTTTTCCTTTTATCTGGGTTCATGTGGCTAAATGTCTCATTTCAGGGGTTAAAATTYATAGTTTGCACTATTGTACATCTTCAAGTCCAGCTTATCTTCAACCAAAGTATCAAAGTAGACTAACCCAGCAGATACTGTACATCCTTTTTAAATATACATATGTTTTGTTGTTGGATGAGTTCTTTGGCAGAAAAGTCCTGATTAAAATTGCTGACTTTAATAAATAAAATTGTAAGCTGCTTAACATCAACGTTAGAGACACCATTTTACTTAAAAGCTTTAATCAGACTTCACCAAGTGTCAAAATGTCTTTTTTCTTTATTTAAGTATGATTTAAAGCTCTCTTTGGGTTTTTGTGAGAACTTTAGAGATTGTAGATTGCGAGTGGCTACACAGTCAAATAAGAACTTCCTGTTATTTATCATGAAAACTGATTAAAATATTAATTTGAACGCTGTTAAAAACACTTGTTTTAATGTGTTTAGCACCCGTAGCAGGGATGACACACTTTGACTTCAAGAGGACTGCACTGCAGGGTTCTTTGTGGAAATAAAGCCACACCAACAGAGAGATTAAGAATAAATAATCAAACATGTTGACATCAGTTTTCTTTAATCTGTAATCATTTCTAACGTTAAATATTTGAAGTCAAATATCTGGTCAATATCTAAAGTCAGTGGGCCTATTAATGTTAATTATTTAGATTTGTCCTAATTATAATATTTATGTCTGCTTCTGGATATCTTTAAAATGCACTTTTTTGTCACATTTTCTTTTTGTGCATCCTCGCTTTCAACAAGAATGAATAAAATGTAAATTATGAAAAGAGCAGGAATTATTTTTTACTAAAATTTCAAAATACAATCTTTTTCTTTTAATGAGTACTTGTTACTGGATATGAATACTTCTGTTTGCCGAAACACATTATTACGAAAGCCAWGAGCAGATGTTTTCCTCTGATCATTTTTTCCATCGTTTTCTCGTGATAACGACATATTAAATTATCACAAAATAACAATTAGCATTTTCTCAAGATAAGTTAATTTCCCGATGGTCACCGAGAAAACCATGGAAAAAAATTATTAGCCCAAAACGTCCGCTCTCAGCTTCCAAACATATTTCTGCAAAGTGGACAAAGAAAAACCAGACGACTCTTTGCAGATTAATTACACTGCRCAAAATAAAATGTATATTTGGTAATTCAGCGACTGTGGTTTGAAGTGATGCGTAGAAAGTAAGAAGAGGATGGAAAAGGCGAAGGATAAAAAMGTCCCTGAGGGAGCTGGAGGTGGCAGAGTGCACGTGAGGCTTCACAGTGAGCAACAGGAGATTACGAACATGAATTATAGCTAATAATTTACACGCAGCGTGTGCAGGCTTGGAAGGTGAACATGTGTTTGTGTGATCATGACAACCCTGTAAACAAAGCTGAGAATCTGATGAATGTTGATGCACGTGGGGAGAGTTTTTACTTCATGGATGGAAAGATTAGATGAYGAGAAACTTGTGCAAAAGCAATATTTGTTTCTCTTTACATGCTAAGTTCAAAAGTTATATCAGAAATAAGAAATAAAAATAGTTAAATTGAGGGAGCTATACGGCTAATTATTTGTGAAAAACTAATTTTCACCATTTTTTCATGCAAATTTTTATTTCGGGCTGAAATTTTATATTTTTACTTCTTTTTTCTCTCGTAAATTATTTCTAATAATTGTAAAGAAGTATTTCAGCCTCAGCGTTCACGTGTGATTTGAAACCCGTTTATGTTTAAAGACTCTTTGAACTTTTCAAGGAAACCCTTTTTTCCCAGCAGAATGTTTGGAGTGCTTTAATAGCAGCCTCTGGCACAGGTGCAGGAAATCCAAGTCTCTTGAACAACTAGTAATTCCTCTCAGCATGTGTTGCCCCAAAACATATGATTTATTTTAAATGCTTCGGCTGAGCTAGAAGACAAACTACTAGGGAGAAAGAAAAGCTTTTGTTGCCGCTTTAACTATAATAATTCACCTGGATGATTGCAGTCATTAGATTTCTGTCAGCTCACATTTTATTATACGATCCGCTTTGTGCAAAATGTATTCTCAAAATATTTTTTGTGAGTCTTATTTTCTTATATTTACCATTTTTATTTTACAAACACACTCCTTACATTATAATAACCAGTGAAATGAAGTTGTTTCATCTTACTAAATGTAAAGACCTAACCGTGAAAACATTCTAAATCGTGCTTTTATTACATTTTGAATAAATGTTGCTTTTCCCCACTTTTTGCTCTTTTTCAAATTAGTTTTTTAAGACGTATGAATGGTTGTTTGTCTCATTTGTTTCTACATGGTGCTGCAGTGATGCTTGCGACCTGTCTAGGGCGTCTTGCGCCTTTCAGAGACCGATAGGCACCAGCTGACCCAGAAAGGAAATACGGGTGGGAAAAAAATGGATTAATATATTTATGCTGTAATTGGATCTAAGTAAAAACCTTCCAAAATAAAATATCACTGAAAAACACCTTTAAAAAAGAAAATGTTTACTTCAGTCACCAGTCGCTAACACCACCTGTACGACGCTTCGGGCTGGCAGGTACACAGCAGATTTTATTTTGAACCCGTGAGTGTTTTCCTCCTGACTTGCTGTTAGGAAATGAAACCTCAGATCTCATCACTAAGAGAATTACTTGGAAGAAAAAGCYTTGGAATCACCGTTGAGGAAATGTAAAGAATTCTCCCAAATCCCTCAGATCTTCTCCTCGGGGCTTGAGATGCTATCAAGAATTGAGTTGTCTCTTATTTTCTATTTTTCACAACATGAAAAAGAAAAAGTGTGTGGATACTGGAGGGGAGGGGTGTTGAAGGTACCACAGTTTTATATTTATTCAGCTCTTGCCCTAAACGTTTTCGCCCAGTTTACTCCAGTTTATTGGTGTTGTGTACCAACTGTTATAAGGATTATTAGCATCATATTTTCGGGATGATTCAGTTTTTTATTTACCAGGACTGAGTCTGAGTCACTATAATTGGTTGGGTCAAATATGCTCAACATTTGCCGGATCTCATGGGCTGACATTGGTGCAGACCTTCTGTTGCATCCTTCCGGTCATAAAACTTGTGGGGGTCAGTTTGATTTAAGCAAAACCACACATTCACGTAGGCCGGCTTCCTCGTCGTCCTTGCCTGAATCCATTCTTTGAGTATTTTTATGTAAATGTTTCAAAGATGAGGACAAAGATAAGGCGTTGAAAGACTTCACTGGTGTTAAAAATCCACCCAGACTCAAAGAGCGGCTAAAAGTGTGTCATGAAGAAGCGTGCGTGCCGAGAAGGCGTGGGACAATCCTGAAGTACGTCAATCGTTCCGCGCTGTTGTTTCACAGGAAAGAAAAGGAGCCTTTGTTCGGCTTTTCTTTTCTTTTTTTTTTCCTCCATCCAGCTCCTCGCCACATGAAAGTGTCAGAGTGACTCAGATTTAATAAAGATTCATTTTCAGTCATTACAGTCAAGAAATAAAGAACAGAGTCAACACATAAAGTTGACTCTTTTGTGCTTCCTTCCGAGTCTTTGGAGCTTTTTGTGTTTTTTGCCCTTTCATGGCTCGTGAGCAAACATGATTACGGATATTCTCCGAGGCCAAAAACACAGCATTGTTGTTATATTTAACCTGGTGAGTTTAGGTCTTGTCATCCACAGTTTTAATTGTAATCACTTTTAGTTGTTTTGATCCCAAAATCGGTGGTTTCAACTTCCTCTGATCAACAAAAGAATCAAAGCATCAGGCAACATGTTGCTGGGTCTTAAAAAGGAAAAGGCAAATATAAATATAGATCACAAATTTAATTCATTTTATACAGCTGAAAACTCTTTCAAAGATGAGATATATTTAAAGGGGCAATATCATGTAAAATCAACTTTTTTTGAGTTTTATATCATGTTATAATGTTATACTCTCATTAAAAACTTGCCCAAAGCCTTGCTTTGACTCATTCATGCATGTTTGAGAAATCCTGCAGCATTTTTAGGAAGCCATGCTGAGGAGCAAAACGACAGGTGGGGGTCCAGAAACGCCTTTTGGGATCAGAAACGCCCCTGGGACGTGTCTTTAAGCCGAACTTCCTCATGGCCGAGCGCACCCCATCCCCCTCCCTCCCGCGACTCCGGCAGGCTATGTGCTGAAATGGGCGTGACCAAAGGGGTTGGATTTTCTTAAAGAGACAGAGACCTATTTCAAGGCGTTTAGAAACTGTCAAGATTAGAAGTAAATTGTTTTGGGGATTTTTACAAATATACTGTATAGCTCTTTCATAAACTGAAAATGTGACATAGTTACTTTATTTTAGTATAAAATTGAAATATAGGCTTTGAAAGCACATAATATATCCCCTTTAACTGATTACTGTTTGAAATCAGTATTTGATAACTTGGCTGTAAATTCTCTAATTAGAAAGGAACTGATTAAAACATAATTGTTTTTTTTTTGTTTCGTTTTTGTCAATTATATAAAAAAATATTTAAAAAATGAAAATTTAAAAATGTATATGGGTAGTTGGCTGGAGCACACCAGAACAACATATATTGTTTTATGTTTGTTTTAAGTAAATAAAACTTACACTTACATTTCCTGTAGGATTGTTTTGCTAACAGGAACAACTTCATATCATGAATTAGAAATTATACAAATGTTTAAATTTTTGAGTATTTTCAATTGTCTTTTTTAACCTAATGATTCATTTGCTATTACTATAAACTGTAACKTTGTACTGTTTTGCAAAGTTACTTTAATAAAGAGCAGCATTAAATGCACATTTCTTTCATAAATCCTGTCTCAGAGATCACCACAAGGATGTTTTGAATTAGGAATTAGATGATACCCAGCATTTCTTTCACGTAAACTGAAATGTGAGTAATTAGTGCATGCAGTGTTGTAATTCTAGATGCTGGATTTGTAGTTTCCTCTCGGTTCAGTGTATTACTTTGCACTGCTGCCTTACTAACCTCGTTCTGCCTTCTACTCTTTCAGACAAAGACGTTTTTCTTTTCGCTGGAAGTGAGAAAGATTTCACTTCCTGTAAAGAAACAGGAGGAAATTTCTGCAAAAATCTACCTGACACAAAGAAATTGGAGCAAAGCCAATCMGAAGAGACGTGTATCTGTGCACACACATGCTGGATGTGTATATATGCAGGTGTCTGTGTTTGCAGTTTTAAATTTCCTGAGCCCAGAAGTGGCTTAATGAGGCTACAAAAAGCTGCACCCGGTATTGATGTGTGAGTGATCGTTGGCTGTAAAACGCGAACACAGAGCAGTCATTGGGTGTGTTTTTGTGTGCTTTAAGCAGAAGAAAAAGCACATTTTATAGAGAGAGAAAAATGTCAGAAGCTCTTAAATTGTAGAATCCCTCAAAGCAAACATTTGGATGCAGCATGTTGCCTATACGTGGCAAAGACTGTGCGCCTATGCAAATACGTTTTAGTGTTTATATGTGTGGGTGAGTGTGTTTGCCTGAGAGGTTATGAATATTTTCCTCCTGGTTGCACATGTGTGTCACTGCACAAACATTATTCCATGTATTCATTAGGCTGCAGTGAATCGTTCACAAATAAGTTACACCTCAGRTCGGTAGGTGCTCGGATGCTGGTGGACATTGTGTGCCACTTGACGAGCACACGCAAACTAAATTCAGGTTTTTATGCTTTGCGGATGCGATTGTTGGTGCAATTATACATTTTAGGGTGCTTTTATATTTATGTTGTGTGTTWGTGTGTAATATTCAAACTCGGTTCCTTGTTTTTTGTCAGCCAGAGGAGAAAATATATGTTGTTTATAATGCTTTTACCTTCTGAAACTGAGTGCTGATGGCTCAGATCTTGTCACACAATGTACATGCACTGTGTCATTGTTAACAGCTGAGTGTAATTAGTTATAATTATTAAGTTTTCTACTACCCTGCTTGCATTGTTGTTTTGTAGCAGGGTCGGCCCGTGGTATAGGCAGTATAGGCTGATGCAAAGGGCACCATCCATCAATGGGGTGCCACAAATAAAGGACAAAAAATTGATTTTATAACTTCATATTTAGTGTAGTTGACTTAGTCTGTAGAATAATCACTGGTTACACAAGTTTATTAGGTAACTTGTTCTGTGKGTCTCTCTTTGATACCACATGAGGTGTTATATGGTATTTTATGAYAAAAGTATTGATGCAGTCAAGACTAAATACTGGTGCTCAGTGTGGAAATAAAAAACTAAATAAGGATAATTAAAGTTTCAGTTCTGATCTCAGGTAAAGTTCAGTTAATAGAGATGTGACGTTCACGAACGATCCGAATCTTTTTTAACGGCTCTTTACAGCGAATGATAGAAGCCGAGTCGTGGGCAGTAATGAGACTTTTGTAGTTTAACTTTTTTTCCTCCTCATTTTATCTTTATTTTTTCATCCTTAAATCTCTCCCACTTTGCTTTTTCACGGAAAACAGGCAGAGCAGGGGAGTACAGAATCTCACGGGGAAAGTGGGACGGGGTTTCCGCTTGACAAAACACATGGTTCCACCGACGTATTCGGACATGATGACGTTATTTCCCCATGTGATGACGTAACTCGTTCAAAATCGAACAGCTCTTTTGAATGGCTCTAAGATCAGGATCCCTTCAAAGAGCCATTTATCTCATCCTTACAGGTTAAAGTCTGGTTTTCAGTAAAATACTGATTTTACGTTGTTTTATTACTTTAATAAAATGCTCTTCAATTGTCTGGAAAATGCMGTTTTGAGTAGATCTTTTACTAAATTTTCCGATAGAGTACGCCCTTGGACCCCCTAGAACTGCTTTGCTCCACAGCTGCTCGCTAACGTTAGCAGRTGTTCCCCTCTGCTGTTAGCAGATGTTGGCAGGTRTGAGATAGACTTCTGTTATTCTGTTTCAAATAAATTGAATTTACTATTTTAATAGGACAAACTGGTTTTTATAAATAAAAAATGGCATCACAGATGAAATTATTTAATTCGGTATGTGAATGTATGTAAATTGGCAGTGAGATTTAGAAAATTGCTCAAGGGGCGCACCTCATATCTTGCCTAGGGCAACAGATTGGCCTGTTTTGCAGTACAAATGGATTTATCTGATTAAATGCAAGTTGAAGCCTTTTTTGGTATGTAATGAACTGAAAATAAGAAAAGAAAACTCTCCAAAACCATCATGAAGAGGAGATAACATCTTTTTTAAAAGATGAAATAAGACCCAACGTCGGCTCTGTTTCCACCTTTGAGCGTCTCACTTTCCTGGCCTTTGTGAACCAAACTATAATAGTGTCTCTGTGTGAGTGGAAGGAGGTGACCGACAGATCACTCAAGTGAAGACAAAAACAGATCCTGTAGCTCCTATCTGACGCTGCAGCTGCAGCTCACTTCAGACCTGGATGACGGAGTTTGTGGAGCGAAGCCGTGACAGCTGGGGAGCTACAGTATCTGTGGTGTCTYGCAGGAAAAAGGAGGTTTCGGGTGTCTTTTACCTCCATGAGTGAGTCACTTCACCTGAATGACGTCACAAAATTCCTATAACCAAGTCACTGTGGTTGTTTRCAAACTATTTAATAATGAACTGGTCTCATTTATTCCTAATGAATGCATGACTCAGACATTAGGGACAGAATTTCAGTTCAAAAACTCTGTTTAACCCATTTTCAATTCATTAACAAAACTCAAGTTTTTGTAATTAAAGCAAACACTTATGTAGCAGCTAAAATAGTCTTGAAGACATCTTGTTTAGTTTTGTTTTGAAAAGATGTTTACCCTTTTCATCAGAATAAAAGTAATATTAATTTATTCGTCAGGATTTGCTGTTAAAAGTAAAAAATATTCAACTCAAATTCACAAACTGTAAGTAATGTTTTGTTGTTGCCTTTCTTTAATATGAATGAATGTGTGATGCGAAGTCTGTAAGATTTTAATTTCTTAATCCCTTTATGATAAAAAGTAATAAAAAATTGTTTACAAAGAAAGCTTTCCGAAGAGTTCATAAACCTTTAATCTTAAGCCTCACAACAAGGTGACGTTTCATTGCTCTCCTTTTACAAAAACATGTTAATTATTGAAAAGTTTAGTCTTTAAATGGATCCGCGCCTCTTCCCAACATTATGACCAATATCATGTTCTGAACTCTAAACCATAGCCTGGACCATAAATCTGTCTGTAGTTTTTACTTCCTGAACCAGCCTGCCAAACACACACACGTAAAACACACACCAATAATAAGCAGGAGAATTAAAACTGCATCAGAATACAGATGTTGCGATCCAGTTTATGCTGTCCTTTGCCSTGCTTTCCTTTCTTGTACCTTGATGTTTCTGGTGTGTTTTCAGTGTTTTTTGGTCTCCCGCCTGTGTCCCAGTCCACAGCTTGTCTCACAGCTGCATCTCATTTGCTCATTAAGCTCACCTGCACTCACTCTGTCATCATCCCTCTCAGTCTGCTTTTCCTGCTGGTTCTCACTCACTCACTGTTCAGTCATACTGTTTTATTCTCCCACAGTTCTGTTTGCTGATTCTGATTACTCTCTATATGCTCCCTAGATTTCCTGTTATTAATTATTTGCTTCCTTGGCAGCCTTTCTGGTTTTCATTATTATTCAAAGTTGTAGTTTCAAGACTTTTTTATGTACACCACAGCCTCTTAATGAAAGAAAGCACACTGTTTGTGGTCCGGTAATTGTCTCTTACAAATATTTTGAGGACGTTTTTATTTAATTGAGGTGGATTTTCTTTAGCTTAAAGGGGAAATATCATGCAAAATTCACTTTTTTAGCTGATAAATACATTTTGTTGTGTACTTTGAGTCTCTATGAGTGCAGAAAATTAGTATTTAGTCTCTCCTGGTGCTGCAAAGATGCCTTTTTATTCTGTTTGGGTGATATTTTTCAGCCTGTTCAGTTTTCTATATTTTCTGTGACGTTTTCTGAATTACTGCTTCAAATTATCTGCAATGAAACTGCCAAATAAGGTCTGGACTTACCGACTACAATTTCCTCCACTTAATTCTCCAACATGTAAGGTTGGATGGACAAGTCTTTTGTTGTTGACATCTTTTTAATTAAATTGTAAATAAAACATCTCTGCAATGGTAGAAAGGGTAACCCCCTCTCTCAAACCGGAGCGGACCAATCTGGAAGCCGGAGGGGGCGGGGCTTGAAGCCATTGATGTGCTTGATGTGCCCTAAAGGAACAGTATTATTGTTTTTTGAGACACACATAGGAAAAATGGTGAAAGAGGGGCTGGTAAAGTTAAAATAAGGAGGAATTCAAACCAAAGTATTGTAGTTCCACTTTATAAAGACCCCAACTGAAAGATTTAAAACTGAAACGAAAGGATTTAAAAGCATGATATGTCTGCTTTAAATAATTCAAAGCTTCTGTTTTTGTTTCTTGAATATCACATTACTGTTTTTGTTTATTAAGTGACACTTGTGTCTTTACAATAACACAGATTCAATGACTTTAATCTTTACATTTAAGCCTTGGAATAAACTTAACTGTGTTTTGCTTTCATCAAAGTCATTTGGCTGCTGGATCTAAGCGGGACAATCTGAACTCTCTGGGTTTTTGAAAAAAGCAGATTTCACATGACGCTAAATCAGTGTTTCCCAAAGTTGGGGTCGGGGCCCAAAGTGGGGTCCCGAAACATCAAGGTGGGGTCCTGAAAAGATTTTCTGAATTAATGACATTTTTTGCTTTAGTTGTTACAAATGAGTGAGGTCAGTATATTTAAATGTAGTATAAAAAATATTGTTACTATGCCCATGTTTAGTTGACCTGATACAAATGTTCATCATACAAAAATAGTTGTGGACACAGGTCTCTACTGTT
>NW_013952413.1:592582-595192 GCF_001266775.1 Austrofundulus limnaeus | reverse complement strand
TTGGATAATCTCCAGAAATCAATGTAAAGGGTAATAAAATAATTGCTGATGTAATATTTTCCCTATAATTATTACAAAAACAACAAATAAGTATAAATAAGTATTTATATTTGTGTATAAGCTGTTTAGATTGTCAAAAAGCCTGTATTTTTAGGGTTATTAACAAAGTCCGTGTACTCAGACCAGTAATAATTGGGGTCACAAGTTTTTGCCATGGATAGTTTGTGGGTCAGAAGATAAAAAGTTTGGGAACCACTGCTCTAAATTGTCCCTTGTTGTGAGTGAGAAAATGAATGTGGCCCTGTGATGGACTTGCTCCCTATGCAGGGTGTGCCTTTACTTTCCCACAGCTGGAGACAGGAAACAGACCCTCTGAAAAGAAAAAAAAAAGGCAGGTAAAAGAAAATAAATGGATGATTTCACACATTTATGGATGAGTACAGGATTATAATATCACCAGCTGAACTAAACACTCCCAGGTGTCTCTTCTGGAGCCAGTTGCTGATTGGATTGTGACTCGGACCCTAAATCAGTGTAATTATAAAACTATTTTGTTTGATTTGAAATAGTTGGAATTGCCTCACCKCTATTATTCTCCCATCAGCAATAATTACACACTGACCACTGGCAGATACGTGTGTGGATTTTGGAAGGAAAAGTTTGTAGTTTGTCACAACTGTTGTGATCAGAAGATTTTAGAAGACTTTTTTAAACTCTCTTGTTATATTTTCATGAAACTGATGTAAGAAAAACAGATTTTCATGAAAGAGCTGACGCTGATTTAATGTCGGAACATTTTATACTTAAACGGTTTCTGTTTATTTTTTTAAAGAAATGTGAGAAGTCCTGGCAGTTCTACAGCTGACTTGAAGAGGTTCTGCTGTGTTTATATTTTCTCCCAGCCCTGTAATCTCATAAACACGAGCTGATAAATGCTGTATATTTAAAGAGGAGCTGAATGCAGAACAGAAATCTGGGCCGATGCAGACGCCCTCAGATCTGTGTGTTTTTTGTGACTGAACATGTTTAGAAGCCAGGTCACCTACTTCTTCTGATTGTAGACACTTTTGGCTGAACAGTCCCCGAGTATGGCAATAACAAACTCCAAGCATTTTATTTAGTTATTTGCACTACAGGAATTCTGAGATTCCGGCATTAATGAATATTTGTCACCATTTACACTCTGTCAGAATCCTGTTTTTATCTTGCAATACATTAGATGACTCTCAGAAATACAGAAGAGCATTGCATTCACCAAATACAAAAAAAAAAGTGATCCCGGATCTTGTAGTTATGAGATAAGAGCTCATGATTACAGGATAAGAGCTCATGATTACAGGATAAGATCTCATAATTACAAGAAAAGATCTCATAAATACCAGAAAATATCTCATAATTACGAGATCTTGATCTCATAATTAGGAGAAAAGATCTCAAAATTACGAGAAAATATCTCATAATTACAAGATCCCGATCTCATAATTACGAGAAAAGATCTCATAATTACGAGACCCTGATCTCATAGGATTTTGAGCAGGTACCCATCCTAGATGTGTATGTGTGTAATGCTGAACACACAAGTGCCCAGAACAAGCTGWATGCTGTTTATCTGCCAGAGTTTAATAAAGTTGTAGAGAAAGAAATGGGAGGAAGCGTGTGCTCTTTGTACTGAAGGTAATTTAATGCATTTCAAATGCTACTTAGTCACAGCATCCCGTATCGCAGGAAGAGAGGGATTTCCAGTATGACAGAGTGGGCTTTTCGCTTGAACAACCTCAAGGAAGATACCCGCGTAATGTTGACCTACTAATATTATTTATTTACCATTATTTAACCAGGCAAATCCCACTGAGATCCCAAATCTCTTTTTCAAGGGAGGCCTGGGCTTGAAGGCAACCTAYTGTACAWATTTTTGGGGGTGGGGTAAACTGGAGTACCCGGAGAAAACACACGCAAGCACAAGGAGAACATGCAAACTCCACAACAGAAAGATCCCCAGGTCCAAACCGGGGATCGAACCCAGGACCTTCTTGGTGTGAGGCCATTTGTAATGTTTTGTTCTGACTGAACTGAATGGGACTCTTATTTTGAAATATCCAGTTGCTGAAACTGGAAGTACCGCTGCCGGATGAGTGGCGGTGTTGGTGTATGTTTGTGATGAAGCTGATTAAACAGAACTACCATAGACTGGTGTACAGGTGGATTTATTAACAAACCGGGGGACACAACATCATCCACATTAAGTAAACAAAATACAGTATTTCCCTGTGTTTCATAACCTAAGAGAAAACAAATGCATATAAAATCAGATAATGCAGTTATTGTTCAATTTACCTGTAGTGTAAATGGCTCTTTAACTTTTTGAGATTTTGAGAGCCTGATCTCAGTCGATTTTTTTTTTTTTTTTTTTTTTTTTTTTTTTTTTTTTTTGTGAATCCAATGCTCTTCCGTAGAAGAACCGGAGTTGTGACATTATGAACTCAAACTCTTGTCAAGTCAAAGGCTACGTTCACACTGCAGGTCTTAATGCTCAGTTCMGATTTTTTGAAAAAATCCGATCTTTTTGTGTGAACGTTCACATTACATTTTAAACGTGACCTGCATCAGACC
>NW_013952413.1:582022-592042 GCF_001266775.1 Austrofundulus limnaeus | reverse complement strand
CGTTCAGACTGTCATAAAAAATCAGATATGAGTCAGATGGGTCAAAAAAATCGGATTTGGGTCAGATTTGCCTGCACTGTGAACATAGCCATAGTTGCTAACATCTTTATGGCTTGCTTAATTAGGAAATAATCATCAGAGCGCAAAATCTTTAAACTTGTTAAACTTTCCTTTATTGTTTTGTTTTTCTATTGGTTTCTATTAAAAAAAAGAAAAAACATTAAAAATCAGACTTTTTTYCCTGTCCTTGAAGAACAATAAACACTCAAGAATATGGTTTGTGCAGAGTTTTTATTGTTTTGGCCTAAAACATCTCTCCAGGTGTTTTGATGCAGGCATGGTTCATGTTAGGGCAGTGCACATTTATGAAGTGATTTCTTTTTATTTGTTTTTCTTTCTTTTAGTTTATTCAGCGAGCATGTGGATAACGCCACCGCCCCTCATCTGTTCACTGCAACATTCCACGTAACTTGGCGAAGTGGAATGACAGAAATGCTGAACRAACGCAGAGTTCTGAAGAGAAAGAAATACAAAAAAGAGAGAAAGAAAAATACACGAGTTCCAGCTGTTATTTGAAGGATTTTGACATATTTGAATTGTTCAGATTGTCTTGAGGCATTGTTGAACAGCTGAATTAGACTTAATTAGATGTTCTCGCTGTCCGCTCAGCCACCAGTTTTGTGAAGACGGAGCAAATTATTTCCCGTTTCGTTCTCTTTTTTCCAATTTAAATCGTGTCGACGAAAACCTCATAGACAAGTGAAAACCAAAGGTTGGAGAACATAGCGTTGCATCTGCATCTTAAATTAATCTGAGGCAAAAGTTTTAATCTCCAACATCTCCTAAGCAGGCTGCAAAAACAGGGAATTTCAGCAGAATTTAATCAAACCTCCAAGGTGAGTTCTGTTGTGGAGCGAACCGCCTCGCAGGTTGTACCTTCACGTATGGCAGCTGTGTGATAACATKCATGCCTTTTATATCATCTCTGAACACGTTCACACTTTGCTCAAACTGGATTCACATTCTCCAGATAAGATTTCCTCACTTCTGTCACATTATWATGCCAGGACCGGAGGCGCCGAGATAAACTTTGACCAGAGCTTAAAGCCTTAAAAGGGGGAACGTCACTAAGCTACAGATTATGTGAAAAATAAACTCTGAAGCCAACACCTCCTAAAGGAACACCGGGGCTACGAGGAGATTAAATGATGAAAATGTTTACCAGACAAGAAAGGTTTACCTGGAGGTGTCACTGAGCTGCATTCTAACAACTGCCAGGTGGAAACTGTCAATTCTGGATCCAAATCTCTAACTTCTCATTTCGCAGTCATCTCGCAGGAGGAAGTCACTGCTGAGCTCATTTTAGCCACTTGTTCTTACAATCGTGTTATCTTTGTTTAAAGCTCACCAACGTGAGAAAGTTAAACTGGGATTTATTTAAATATTATCCTCTTATCTCGCTCAAGGTGTTATTTTAACACCTTTGGTGCACTTTGCTGCTCTGTGTATCATTGCTCCTTGGAGCCGGCAGTAGTGGCGTTTACATGGCTTATCTTTATCGCAGTCTTCCTTGTTTTTACCATCCAACACTGCAAAGCAAGAGGCTCAAGATCATGTTCTACCCCGTGTGTGCATGTATCTGTGTTAGCAAAGTATCTCATGGAATTAAATAATCAATACATGCAGAGCTGCAATCAATTATTTGTTAAAGGGGCAATATCAGGTAAAATCAACTTTTTTTGAGTTTTATATAATGTTATACTCTCATAAAAAACATGCCCAAAGCCTTGCTTTGACTCATTCATGCATGTTTGAGAAATCCTGCAGCGGTTTTTGGCAAGCCATGTTGAGGAGCAAAACGACAGGTGGGGACCAGAAATGCCTTTTGGAATCAGGGACGTGTTTTTAAGCCGAACTTCCTTATGGCAGAGCCCCCCCCCCCCCCCCCCCCCACACACACACACACACAAGAAGGGGTTATCTGCGGAATCAAAGTGGGTGTGTCACAAGAGTAGGCGTGTCAAAAGCATAAACACTGTGGGCTACGAGGCCTGCATGACGGTATCCTTAGATCCTGCTTGATGTCTTTACAGCCTGACCCTGACCCCAACACTAAGGTTAACCAGGAGAAATGTGACCCAAGTAGGGTTCTCCAGAAAAAGTGGTGCCGTACAGTAACGCCCCTTTTGTTCTTGTCCAACCAGGTGGTGCCGTACGGTATCGCCCTTTTTGTTTTTTTTTCTTGTCAAGTCAGATGTGTCCCTTTAACAAAGTCCGTCAAATCAGGTGTGTCGCTTTAGAATCGCCTTTCCTTGTGACACACCCACTCGTCCGCAGAGATCCCTATTTGCCCCCACCCCCCATACACCCAGCCCATGACTCCTGCAGGCTCTCGGTTGAAAGTGAAAGTGAAACTTAAACTGTCTGCTGAGCTCTCAACATTAGTTCTCACTCAGTGAAGCTGTTTTCAGATTAAAAATACCTTTGAGGAAATGTATTCTCAGATGCCAAGTAAACTGCAGCATAGCAGCACCCCACACGAGCGCGACCCCCGCACTGAAATGGGCGAGACAGAAGCAGAAGCCTAACGGAAGGTGATTCTTAAAGAGACAGCTAAAGGTGACATAGATACTTTATTATGTACAGTACCTATATGTATGCCTGAGCAACACACAATATTGCCCCTTTAAAAGGCAAATTAAGGAGAGCACCAGAAACTACTATAACTTAGTCAGTTTTACAAATACTGAGACAGAATTAGATGCGTTAGCAGCTGAGAYACATCTCCAACACATATTTTGAGCACTAACAGCACAAGATCTGACTTTAAAGCATTGCCTTTAACATCTAAAGTCAATAGTGATAATCTGATATTCCTACTTGAAGTTCCCTTATAGCCCTGCCGGTGGTCAGATCTTTTATTTCATGCTTCGCTCTTGTGTTTTGAATCTTCTTGTTATAAGGTTGTGGTCTTCAGTTTAACTTTTGTCTGACCTGGTTACTAGTACAACTGACCCGTTTGGATTTGTTCTGTCTGGAATTGACTACCTGTGAACCTCCCTCTTTCTGCAATAAAGCACAAGACTTGGATTTCCCCCATCTGTCTTCTCTGTCGTGCTTTGGAGTTCTCATTTCCTGAGTGGATTTTGTTAAAAGGAATGTTGATTCTTCTGACCGTACACAAAAKCTGTTCCAGTTATTCTTTTGGCTTCATATTAGACACTTTAAAAGATGTGTTTAAAGATTCGGATATGACTTTTATTTGAAAAGAAATACAAAAATGCAACAAAAAACTACACTTTCTCTTAAGTGCAGACACTGTAAATATTCAAGCCTAAAACTTTGAAATTCTAAATCTCTTAAAGGTTGCTACATGTGCTGAAAGTGTGTGGCCAAATGTGTAAATTTCAAATTTGATTCCATATACATTCATATTTTATAATTTAGTCATCAGATCAGTAGATCCAGTTTTGTTATTATGTTATTAAGTTATGTTAAAGGGGACATATCATG
Source organism: Austrofundulus limnaeus (assembly GCF_001266775.1). Taxonomy (NCBI): domain Eukaryota; kingdom Metazoa; phylum Chordata; class Actinopteri; order Cyprinodontiformes; family Rivulidae; genus Austrofundulus; species Austrofundulus limnaeus. Next base: position 588,529 of record NW_013952413.1, on the reverse strand, counting down.
CAAAATCCACTTTTTTAGCTGTTAAATACATTTTGTTGTGTATTTTGAGTTTTTCCAGGGGTGCAGAAAAGTTGCTTTTAGACTCTCCTGTGTCTGTAAAGATATCTTTATATCCTGTTTGGGTCATATTTTTCAACCCGTTCAGCTTTCTATATTTTCTATGATGATTTCTGAGCTATCACGTCAAATTATCTGCGAGAGAATTATCAAATAAGGTCTGAACTTACAAACTACAATTTCTTCCTCTTAAATCTCTTCTGGTTCTGGGTAAGACTGGCTGGATGGACAAATCTTCTCTGTTGGTGACATCTTTTGATTAAATTGTAAATAAAACTTATCTGCAAGCTAGAAAATGCTAACCCCCACTCTCAAACCGGAGTGGATCGGTCTTGAAGCCGGAGCGGGGCAGAGAAAAGTGGTGAAAGATGGTCAGGTAAAGTTAGAAATAAAAGAATAAATTCAGACCAAAGAATTGTAGTTCAGCTTTAAAAAGACCCCAACTGAATGATTTAAATGTGGAAAGGAAGGATTTAAAAGCATGATACATCTACTTTAAACTCAATAAATATTACTCTTCTTTTGCAATTTGGCTCAATTTACTGAATATTTTTTGGATGTCTGGGAAGTGTAAAAGTTCTGATGAAAAGTTGGAAAATATTAAGTCTAACCAGGTGCAAACTGAGAGTTGGCCGTTAGAGACAAAAACAAACTAATGTCCTCCTCCCTACAACTATTTGATTGTTAAAATCACTGAGTTCAAAGTTGAATTTTTAATTAACTTTGATGAAGTTCAAAGTCACATCAGCTTTGTAACAAACGACATGAGTGGATTAAACTGGCACTTTTTGTTTTTTTGTTTTTTTTAGAATTGGCCTTAATATGAAGTCAAAAATTACATAACATCAGCATAAGCCAGGATCAGTATTATAAAATGTCTCAAAATAGCACATGTTCCAAGAATGAGCATATGCTGCTTTCATGCTGAATTTGATCTCATTCAGAGCAACGACAGTTTGGTTAGTTGTTTTTTTTTTTTTTCTACCAGGACAAACTGTCTCTCACATCAAACAACTTCTACACTTTCACACAGAGACAGAATGACCAGAAAGATGTAGAAACTGACTTAAGTTCATATTATATTGAGTCTGCTCCTGTCTTCTACAAAAACTACAATTTTGCGTTTGTTGTCATTTTACCAGAGGGGAAAAGACATGAAGGAGTAAAATACGTTCAAACATCATCATTGGCTCTCTTATTTGTAATTGCCTGTCTGTTTATGTTGTTAGTGATGAGATTTCAAGTAAGAATCTGTTTTTTTACAGCTGCACAGATGTGTGTTTTCTCATTCTGAGACACTATTTATTGACCAGAGAACATGTTGAACTTCCGAAATCAAAAATGATTTGTACAAAAATCTAAACCAGCAAATCAGATATTTGTATTTTCTGCTCTTTAGTCGCCAAACAAAATGCTACTGTTGAATTCAATTCAATTTAAAAATTAAAYGTATATTTAATACAAACAGAAGCAATATTGTTAGAAGAATCTACTGATATTTTTTGTAGGTGCAGAATTATCCAAAATCACCATGCATTTCCCTCCTTGTTTGCAGTATATCAGTGCTGTGATGGATTTCTGAAACCATGTTGAAAATGTAAAATATGGCATTTGTTTTATCCCCAATTACAGTTCTTGGGCAGCAAACCTAATCATTAATAAAAAATGTACAAATGAGTGAGTCAACATTCTCAAACCACACGACTGGCATGTTTTTGGAACGCCTCACAGAGTTCAGATGTATTGCTTTTCTCTTGAACATTATTAAAAATAGACGTGTAATGTTTAAAAGTCCGCAGAWCAGCAAAAACAGAAAGCTCAGCAGTTTTACAAGACACTCCATCTGGTYGCTAAAACCGTGTGTGTAAGTTGTGTTGTGCATTGTGTTTAAAGTCTAATCAAAGTGAGTGACTGGTTTCATGTGACGCCAAAGGAAAATGTACGTTTTCACACCAGTGTGACTTCAAAGAGCTGAAATGTTTCTGTATTTGAAGAAATGTCACGGAGGCTCTTGTCATCCTTTCATTTCAAACCCGCCCTGCCATTTATCTTCAGCTTGCTAGCAGCAGTTTAATAAAGAATAATGTGACAAGAACATGACAGCTTAAATACAATTACATATATGCCCGGAGCAGTGGACCCCGCCCTGCTTACCGCGGTCAGCTGACAGAAAATATCCTCACACACACACACACACACACACACACACAACTGCCTGTCTGCATGCAGGTAACTAAGCTACACAGATCTACAAAAAACACTTTAAATAAACAATCTTTATTTAAAAAATCGCGGTATCATGCTGTAAAATCTCCAAACGGAGAAGCAAATAATACCAAACACAAAGTTTGTTTCCCAAAAGGCCAAAGTGACTGAAAATAGGCCAAATATTAAACTCATCAGACATTTCCTTTTTTAACATACTACAAGCAGATGTGATTCAAGCTTTCATGTTGTTTTCAACAAATTTAGCCAACTGTTTTGTTTGCATTGTGTGTGGACCCACATTTCAACATTATATCTGAAAAAAAGCTTGTTCAGTTTGTCCAGAAAAACAATTTTAGTGTCTTATTTAATACATTTTAATGAGTAAATATAAACCACCATCTCAGAAAACAAACTGGAGGTTTTCACCTTTAGACAGAGGTTTATAGTAACAAAGTACATTTACTTTGTTACAGTACTTGAATAGTTTTTTGAGGATTTGTAATTTTACCTATTTTTTTCAAATAGCTACTGTTACTTTTATTTTGTTACATTTTAAAACTAAAAATGACACGTTTACTGCTTTACTTTAGTTACTCGTTACAAAATTAAATATGTTCAAACTCATCATGAAAGAAGATGTTTATGCACTCTAAAAAATAAAATGTTGAATTTACTCAACAAAGTCATTTACAAGCCTAGTTGAGTAAATTGAGTAAAGAATATACAGTACATGTATAGTATTGCTCAATTTACTCAACCTGACTTAGTGGAACCAGTTTAGTTCAGTAAATTCAACAGTTTATTTCTTAGAGAGTGTGTAAAAGTACTTTTACTTTCCCAATTTTCGTGAACAGTTTTATGACTTTTACTTGAGTAGTTTTCTCATCAGTGAAATTTATTTTTACCAAAGTCATTTTATGTTCATGTAATTTTACTTTTACTTATTTTTTTCTAAGTACTTTGTAGACCTCTGCCTTTAGACTCATGCACTGAACACAGTTGATGCAATAATAAATTGCCGAGTTTTAGCCATTTTTAGTTTGTTTAGATAATCAATTCCAAAAGAGGTTTCGTGTGTTTTAGATACAAACTCCAGCCTAAACATTGTGACTCTCATTCAGGGTTCTACAAACAAGTTTCTGTCTTTTTCAGTTTCTCTGTAACCGTCTGCTATTTTCCTCCTCGTCTTTCTTACTCGTTTACCAACAAACCAAACATCCTCAGAGCTCTTTATCCGCCCACACTCATGGCCGACTTCGCGGTAAATTTGGCTTATTCTTTAAATTTACACTTGCTCCTCTGCCAAGTTTACTGGGAGTCATTAGGCACTGCAGTGCAAGTCGCTTCATCAARTGAAGTGAAGTTTAGCATGCGGTCCAGTTCTGTGTAATTAGATATCGCTTCTTTTCTTTGTGACAAATGCAGTTCAGCTGAAGGGTGACAACGAACTGCTTAGAGCCTCTGGCTTGTGGAAAATACCTGTCYTGTCTGATAGAGCACTGGGGTGAAAATATTTTACATTCTGCAGAATGTTATTTGCTTTAATGTGAACAGTTAAATGAGAAATGGAAATGCTGATATACTCAATCAGTAAATGTGAAGTAATTTTAAAAAGTTCATTATCTTCGACTGACAAGAGTGACAGTGATAAGAATTTAATCAAGTGTTGAAAAAAGGTTTGTTCGGGCTGTAATGAAGTCTGCTGTGTATCTGCTTTTATGTTTTAGTTTTTGCTTTTAGCAACGCTAAAGTGATGTAATAAATGAAGACAACGCACGTCTGAGTGATTATCAGTCACTTCAGCTGAAAACTGGTACAGGCAGCAGACTGATGTTTTTCATTTTGACATCAAAAACACTTGAGATGAACTTGTGTTGCATCATCTTTCCCTCACATGCATCCTCATCCGCCGCTTCGCTGAAAATGAGTGCTGGCATCTTGACCCGATCTGGTTCAGGGATAAAAAGAACCAAGCAGAAAATAATGAAGAAATTATACATTTTATTATGCGAGTTGATTCGTCGACTAATCAGGCTCCTCGTTGGTGCAATACTTCGTGTGACCCATGCTTGTTACCTACAAATGTGGACATGCGAACATGAACAAATGCACGTACACACAGCTGCAGACATGTCAGGGCCGCCGGTTTGAGTGATGACAGGTGCTGATTGCGCCGGGCTATGGGATGAATACAAATGTACGTAGCAGCAACGGGAAGTGAAAACACAGATACACTCAGACAAATCCCTGACAATGAATTTTGATGAATGCTGTTTAATCCTGTGATCAGCAGATCCCATGTGGGAAGGTCAAACTTCCTTCTCAGGGCTATCTTTTACAGCCCAAATATTCAACCTGTTGGCAGCTCCACACACAAAGACTGCATTTATTTCTGTGCAGAGAGAGCAGATTGGGTGCAGGCACAAAAACTTGTTTATGAAAAGTGCAAGCCGTTATTAAAAGCATTTTTRTTTTATTTTTGCTTTTAAAAAGTGATGGGAATGAATTCATTTATATATCCCATTACATACAGAATAAGAATCTTGAATATAATATGTGAATTTCAAATTTTGTCAGCCAAACAACAAAAGGTAACAAAAGAAGCACTGTTGCCACTAATACCTGAACATTTGTTGATTAGAGCACAAGCTAATTACTGTATTCGTGATTTTGAGGATTTTATTTAGGCAAACTTGCTTTAATAAAAGAAAGTATAGAAATAATCTTCACGTCATTGCTTGGGCAACACAAAGCATCTTGAATTTGCCATTTAAATCTGGCGCGACTCGAAGTTAGCTTAACAGTTAGCTAAACAATTACAGAAAAACTGTTGGATACTTGAATCATCAGAGCAAGAGAGCCTTTTATTATGATGGAGTATTAGGGCTACACAACAATAATTTTTATTATTATTATTATGACAATAAAATCACAATATTACGAGATTAAAGATGTAATTTTACAAGATTAAAGTCATAATTTTACAAGATTAAAGTCGTAATATTACGAGAATAAAGTCATAATTTCATGAGATTAAAGTTGTAGTATTACGAGAATAGAGTCATAATATGAGATTAAAGTCATACTTTTACGAGATTAAAGTCATAATATTACAAGAATAAAGTCAATATGAGAGTAAAGTTATAATTTTACGAGATTAAAGTCGTAATATTACGAGAAAAAGTCAATCTTACACGATGTGTCCATTTTCCGTTCCTCATTTCCTCCTTATTTTCCACCTTCTGTGTACAGCCATGTGTTTATGAAGTAGTCTGCCATGACTTGGGTCACTGTTGGATTAATATGCTATGCTTCAGTTTATCATATAGTTGTTTTCACAATTTCCAAGTCCTGGTAATTTGATGCTAATGTGCTAAAAGAATAACTATTTATTTTAAGCAATACTAAAGAACAACTTGAAAAGTTGCTCAACATTCCTCCAGTAACTGCATGCTTTTTTGTGTAAAGGCTATAGTTAATACTATAGTGTTACGACTTTTATTTTAGAATTTTTTTACTTTTTTCTCGTAATATTGTGACTTTAATCTCGTAATGTTATGACTTTACTCTCATAATATTATGACTTTATTTACATACGACTTTAATGTCTTAACATTATGACTTTATTCAAATTTAATTAAAAAATCTTGTTGTGTGGCCCTAATACTCCATCATATTTTATGTTTATTTTTGCTCTCTAAAAGTTATATTTGTAGTACAATAAATTATATTTAGCTCAAGCACCTTAAAATGTATTATTTTGAACAATAGATGTAATTCGACGTTAGCTGAACAKTTAGCAAAAAGTAATAACGTAAGCTGTTGCCATCAAGAACTATAGCTTTAGAACCAAGCTATTTATTATTTGGGTCTTTATGTGTTATCACTATAGGCATTAAAAAGTACCTTGAAATAAATACTTGAAGTTTATGGTATTCCCTATGCACACCTGTTTGTGGGGACCTATGGGGGACCTGACTGGTACTTATGGGGACCTTAATCCCCTTAAAGGGAAACACTGTTGGTGGGTCGGGGGTTAAGTTTAGGACTAAGGTGTTTAGTTGAGTTTAGTTTAGTTTTAGGGTCAGGTGAGGTTAGCCTTAGGGTTGGGGTTAGGCTGTAGAAAATAATGGAAGTCAATGCCAGGTCCCCATAAATATACACTCACCGGCCACTTTATTAGGTACACCTGTCCAACTGCTCGTTAACACTTAATTTCTAATCAGCCAATCACATGGCGGC
>NW_013952413.1:577850-581645 GCF_001266775.1 Austrofundulus limnaeus | reverse complement strand
CAGCTGTCCTGCGTCTGACCTCAAAGTGCACAAGCTTCAAACTTCAGCGTTGGCTGCGATTTTGACGCTGAAATCGCGTTCGGTGTGAACGCACCATAAGGTGTTTAGTTGAGTTTAGTTTAGTTTTAGGGTCAGGTGAGGTTAGCCTTATCACTCTAAAAATGAAATGTTGGATTTACTTAACCATGTTATGTGACCTGGTTCCACTTAACTGAGTTGAGTAAATTCAAAGCAACATGCTCATGTTCTTTGGTTAAAAAACTGGTATATTGCTTTGAATTCAATCAACTCAGTTAAGTGGAACCAGGTCACATAACATGGTTAAGTAAATCCAACATTTCATTTTTTTTACAGCGTAGGGTTGGGGTTAGGCTGTAGAAAATAATGGAAGTCAATGCCAGGTGCCCATAAATACAGCTGTACCAGATGGGGTGTGTGTGTGTGTGTTTGCTTTTAGTTCTTTATAGCACATTGTTGGACAGAGAAAAACCTGAATAATTAAAATATTTGCAGAGATAGTTTTATTTTGATCTCAGGACAGGAGGGGTAAGATCGAGCAGCAAAGACAGAAGTCATGAAAACCTGATGTTGGAGGTGAAAGTGTATGTCCCCCCCCCGTCCTCCCCTCCCTCTCTGTGTACAGCACTTGTCCCTCCCAGGCCACAAAGTGTTTGATTCGCTGCCTGGCCGTGCATATTAATGAGCAGGGGAGGCAGCGGGCAGCTTTTTAAAAGGCTGGAYCTGTCCTCAAAGACAGATCGGAACCAGGCTGGTTGGATCGCTCAGGACGCACAAACAGACAGACGGACTTTCAGCGCTCCAAACCGACTCCAACAGAGCGGGAAACACCTTCCCTCCGGTTCTTCAGTGGATCTAATCTTCTTGTGTGTTTTTCTTTTCCTTTTTTCTCTCTCTCTCTTTCTTTTTATTTTCTCGTCAAGGGATCAAACATTGAAGAACTTTAAGAAGAAAAAAGAAAGAAAATCATCATTTTTTTGCACTCAAACATGAATCGGTGCGCAGTTCTACTTCTCTTAGTGGTCTCCTTATATCTCCTGAGCGCAGAAGGTAACTTAAAAACACTTTATCACTTATAAGCACCTATTRTTGTTTACATTTTTAAGTTTTGCATTTATGATGTTGATAGAACTATGTGTTAACTAAATTATAATATAATGATGTAACTAATCAGCTGTAGCAATTAAAATGTTGAAGAGTTTAAACAATGATGAAGTTGATGAAACAGAAGTCATTTGTAATGATAATAAATCAAACCTAATGAGACTTGTTTTATGACCTGTTTGTGTTTGGAGGCATGAATCYAAACTAGCCTGGGAGTAAAAGTGATCCCAAACTGGCTTTCATGTTGTGAGACAAAACCCCTTCTAAAACTGAGTTGAGCTAAAATAAAAAAAGTTAAAAATTATCTTATGTTTTAACTTTTATTTATATATTTTTGATTATCAAAGATACTCCATTATCATCTTTTAGTGGCTAGAAAAAGGAGGGTAGATAAGAACTTGACTTCAGAAGAGTGTAAACATGCATTTTCTGCCTGTTTGTTTGCAGAAGCTGCTACAACCCCACCTCTCAGCATTAACCTGTGTGTTCCCTGTTTTAATAGCATTTGTTGTCCGGTGTGTTTGTCCTCGGCTCCACTGTGGCTTTTTTTCCTCGCAGATTTAGTGTTTGGAGGTCAGCGCAGATAGCCAGGTGATGGATTGAGGAAACCTTGGGACTATCTGGGTCATCGCAGATATACAGCCCAGGAAAAACCAATTTTCTCTGCTTCTTTATTCTGCAACATAGAGTTGTGACCGGCAGCTGGAGCTGAGAACCCTGACAAGTGTTTAGTAGCTTTATTTTTTAAAAAATGTGACAAAAATAGCCGCACATTATTGTTTACAGTGTGTTTGCRATCTTTTATGCTATATGTTTATGAGGAAAAAAAATTGCAAGGATGAAAGGGGACTTTTGTGGAATATTTATTCAGGATGAGCGTAACCGAGCAAAACAGCAATTTCATTGATTTTGTTTGTGTGCATGGACTTTGACAAATAATGCTGAGGAAAATGGATGATGATCGAACAGAAAATACTTATATGTAACTTGAAAATAAACTTTATTACCTATGTGTGCTTTTTTTTGACAGCCTACAAGTGCAGGTGCACCAGGAAAGGACCAAAAATCCGATACAAGGACGTTCAAAAGCTGGAGATCAAACCCAAACACCCCTACTGCCAAGAAAAAATGATTTTGTGAGTGACAATTTAATTTATTTTTGCCTTCTTATATCAGCTTTTGCTCGTAGCTCACCTTGATTCTCGTTTTCTCACCATTCCCAGTGTCATACCTAACATGAGTCAGTTAACACCAGTTACTGTGRCCTCACTTTCAGCTAAATGCAGGTTTTGAGCAGTTTATTCTGCCACCAGGGTTTAATTACTGCCCCACCTTTAGGAGGCGGGGATTCGTCTGCTKAAAGGGTGGGCACGATCTTCCAGTACCTTCCAGAACCGTCCAGGACCATCACCCTACTTTCACCGTGACACTGTGATTAATTCTCAGCTCTATAGTGCTATAATAAAGAATCCTCTAACCTTTTGYTGCTTTCCTGGTGTGCGCACTCACTCAAAGGTCGTACCTTTAAATTTTAACCCATCTGTCTGATCCATCCTCCCCCCCTGCCTCTCTGCCATCTGACTTTTAACCTGTGAAATCACAGCTCGGGCAYACAGACTGCTATTATGTTCAATTTGAGCCCTTGTGGAATGCAGCTTGAACCTCCCTGTTGATAACAGAGTCTCCTCTTCTGCAGATTTACACACAGACTTCGAAAAACACACGCCAGATGAAGATTTTTATATATACACTGTATGTATACATATATATTCAGTGATATTCACTGGTTTCTGTGAGTTTAAGGGGCTGGTAAAGGAGTCACGTGAGGCAGAAATGAGAGTTTCGTGGAATGCATTTGAAGTTTGGAGTCGGAGCTCCACATGGTGGGGTGGGGGGGCGGGCAGCAGATGGGAATGTTATGTCAGCCTCCAGGGAGTCTGTTTTGTGTTCAAGTCACAAACTCTGCTGCCACCTGCTGCCAAATTACAATCACACACATGGCATTAGCTGGGCAACCGCCTGGAACAGCTTGTGTGGATGTCTGCGTGTTCAGCAGTGGCGTCCATATATCTGGCATTCCCAAAATCTGGATGAAAGGTTTCTTCTGGCGTTTTTAAAAAAAGCCACTCGTTTCAAAAAGAGTATGAGGAAAATCTTGTAGATTMGATTTTGTGTCAACTTTTAGGCAAATTGACCAGTTGTATAAAGTAAATAAGTTTAATRACACACTTGGGAATGCAATAATCTCACAGCGTAATTAAGACCGTCACAGTGTCCCTGYGTGTTGTTCAGAAAACGGGTTGATTTTGCTGATTTTGAAGACGTGGTCGCACAACAAGCTTAGGAAATAAGTGCGTGTCCACTCAAAGAACAAATAAAAAGCACACAGAAGYGCTCTCCGGCTCACAGGGTTGTTTCAGTGCGTGTGTGTTACCTGCCACGCAGTCATCATTCAAGGCTGCTCTATTAGCATGAGATGGGGGGTGGGGTGGGGGGGCCACCAGCCGTGAGAGCCCGGTGAAAAATGAGCCTCAGCGGGCTCCGGAAAGCCATGGAAAGAATGAAAGCAGGAGAGAAATGAGTATGAGAGTCCCCCTCTCTGGGTGTTTGGCTTGCGGCTCTCGGTTTGGCATTCTGAGCGGCAGCTCCAAAGCACAAACACACACACACACA
>NW_013952413.1:574916-577840 GCF_001266775.1 Austrofundulus limnaeus | reverse complement strand
CGGCTCTCGGTTTGGCATTCTGAGCGGCAGCTCCAAAGCACAAACACACACACACACACACACACACACACACACACACACATGCACACACTCACACACACACACTCACATACGCAGGGAGCCCCAAATGTCCCCATTTCTTCTCATTTCACATTGTTTTCTCCACTTACCTTCTGTTTCATCTGTCTTTCCTAATTGAATCTTTTACGATTCGTTTTCTTCCTTCTGTTTCACTCGTTTCTCACCCCTCGCTTCGTGTGTACCGCTCAGAGGTTTTAAAGCTGCGCCGCGTTCGGCTGCCCAGGTGAATGATAATGAGCAGAAATCAAAGCTCAAATTATCACAGTAATGAGGTTAAATTCCCCCCCTGTTGAGCAGCTTTGCAGATACGAGTCCAGTGGCATGCATGCATACAGAAACAGCTCGGCGGTCTTTAACCATACATTTTAAAAATGCCACCTCTACAAAGCACACATAGTGATCCAGCTGAAGCCTTAATAGCCAAATAAAGTGACAACTGAATGGGCAGGGGAAAAGATGCAGTACACTTTAATTGAATTCTTAGTCAGACTGACTATAAGAGTCGAGTCTTTTATCCTCCAGTCATTTAGCATTCATGATCTGCTGAGGTTTTGACGGTGGCAGTGGATTTTTTTTCTCCCACATTCAGTGGGGCTGAATATGCCACATGCAGGCAGACTGTCTCCGTCATCCTCTCCAGTAAACGAGTTAGAGACAGATCGCTTTAGGTGCCACCTTTTCTGAAGTTGCAGCTCCGTAATAACGTGTCTTTGCCAAGAAGTGGATCCTTTGAGTTGTGAGAACATTTTCTATGGGACTTACTGTATATCAACAACTACAACATGTGCGTTTAAAGGACTTTAAAAGTATTTTGTCTGGTTTGGTAAAGTGTTTCATTTAGTTCTGTCAAAGCTTCGTCTCATTCTTCTCATGGTCAGCCTGATCCAATAGAACGGTCTGAAGCATGCTGAAAGTTTCGCAACCTTCAGTTAAATATATGTACTAGGGATGCAAGTTGTCGACTAATGAATTAATCTAAAGTTGATCGATCTTATCGATTAATAGATAAGTGGCCATTTTCTTAAAAATCTGACATTTCTTATGAATCAAGGTACTTTCTATAACATGAAGGGCTATTTTTTTGTGTTTATTATTTATTGTGCTAGCTGTATTAAACACTGACTTAATAAACAGAAAATGGTGAACTTCTCGCACATCAATAAACTTAAACATATTTTTAAATAATAATACAGGAATCGATTAGGTTGCTAAGGAAAGAAWAAATATGTAAAACATTTTATCCACTCTGAACAGAGAGACGTAAAACTATCATTTAAACACGGGGTAACATTTTAAGCTAAACATTATATAATATCCCTAAGAGGGGTGAGAATACAAATGAGTGCTGTTGTGTTTGTTTTCCGGAACTGGGCTGCTCGGCTTGATTTGATGTCAATTATTTTTATTGTTCGTTTGATTGGTTCACTGGCCGAGTTACGCCACACAGATGAGATTAACTTCACGTTAGTTATTTGTAGAGACTATAACTTTTTTTTTTTGTTTTTGTTCTTTCATGTGAGTTTAACTCAACAAGAAGAAGCTAACTTTAGCTACAGTTAGCTCTGTCGTCCTGCTCTATTGTCTTAAGCGTCATACTGCTGGGTAGTCCGGTACAGCCTTCGGTACTTTTCTTTCGAGTTTGGTGTAGTCCATTATAATTGTTATGTCACAAATAAAACTAAATAAGATTTGCGCGTTTATCTACGATCCTGCCCATGAGGCGGTTCTCTGCTCAGCTCAACAGGGCCAGGGTAAGGCCAGGTTGGGCGCAGCAGCGCCCACTTCTGGATAGCGGCCAAACTACCCTGAAATAAAGTTTAAACTGATGTTTTCAATTAATCGAATGGAAGGAATTTTAATCTAATAAATCATTATTCAACAATTAATCACAAGTCGATTAATTGTTTGCATCCTTAATATGTACAGATGTATGTTATCTCATTTGGGAACAGCTCACAAGCTAGAGCTACAGCTACAGTCGTTATGCTTTACCACAGCATCCTGACAGGTGTTTTCACAAACTTCTAATGTCTTCTTTCTTCTCTGCACACCCCTCCAGTGTGACGATGGAGAACGTATCCCGGTTCAAGGGACAGGAATACTGTCTTCATCCCAAACTTCAGAGCACAAAGAATCTGGTCAAATGGTTTCGCATCTGGAAAGACAAGCACAGGTAGCAACCTAAAACTGTACAGTAAATGTGTTTGTAGTAAAAATTATTTTAAAAGGCTGTATGTTTTTTTTTTTTTTTACTGTACATGAAAGTGGTTTACAAGCTGATTACAGAATGCCTAGTAAGTGTTTGTTAATATAGTTATAAATGGCCTCTTTGTTCTTCTGGTTAGCTTAGCTTAGCATAAAGATAAGTGAAACCAGCTAAGCTAACTACCCGTTTTATTCTACAGGGTGTACGAAGCCTAAAGCATCGTTGTCACAGACCACACGGGAACAAGTGAGACAAACATATTCAACAACGTCACCAGGACTGCTTTGCGAAGGACAAGACATGGCTCAAGATAAAAGCTGTTCCTCTTCAGCCTGCGACCCGTCGAGCACAATATGAGTTGTTTGTAGTCTGTAAATAACACGACGGGCTTGTTTTAGTCTCCCCGTCAGTCTAGTCACTTCACGCACCTTTTCCMGTCTTTACAGCCGTAGGTATGTTGGTCATGTCGAGGGGGGACGCACCGCCATCTGTGTTCAAACAGCTGTCGGGTCATTCAGGTGTTATTTAAAGGAACTCCCTTCTTGCTTTACATCCTAGAGCTTCAGCACAATAAAAGCTGGTTGTAAAATTCTGATGGAGTAAACAGGATTTCCTAAAACACACAGAACAGTGTATT
>NW_013952413.1:572955-574721 GCF_001266775.1 Austrofundulus limnaeus | reverse complement strand
GTGTGTGTGTGTGTGTGTGTGTGTGTGTGTGTGTGTGTGTGTGTGTGTGTGTGTGAAACAAATTTACACCAACTTGTTTGTTTCTTATTCAGTTTGCAGGGTTTGATTTCAACAGAAAAGAAATAATAATTCATTCGTGCCATTTCTCCATAAAACACTGTGTTAGATTTGATGATGCCTTTATTGTCATTATACAGAGCACAATGAAATTACATTTAAGAGCACTTGTTTAAGTGAGTTAAAAAACTTTGTTTTATTTGTGAAAAAGGATCACTATCTTTCTACATTATCAAATGTTCACACACTATATGGCACTGTTTGGACAGGTTAATATTTCAAGTGAAAAAAATTCTTTGATATTTTTAAAGCACAAAGGGGCAGTTTAGTCTTCTCGTTGTTCATTTCATATGTAAGATTTTCAGAGGCTGATTGTTGGCTGATTATGAGCAGGAACATGTAGATGTTACTGCGACTGTGTTTAATAAAACATAACACATCACTCAATCCAATGATGTTGCTTATTTTTAAGTTTTTGGACATTAGTTAAGTCCAACACAAAGAAACTGCCGGATTTTTGCAGCATGAATGGAGCTTATTTTTATGACTTGTTTGAAATTTCTTTATATGATTTGTTGACAATAAAAATTGTTGGATTAAACCTGACTTATCTTTGATAGTATCGCTGCTTGTAAAAGAGCTTTTAGTGACATTTAAAAGTGTTAACTGAGCAGAGGCAACACCGCAAACAGAAATGCTTAACATACTTGTAACATTCTTTCATTTCTCTCTGTTTCTTGCAAATTCATGTTATGCCGTTTATTAACTTTTTATAGCATCTGTTGGATGTTTTGTTGCCAGTAAACGCAGTTCATTCATGTTTTTGTATATCAACAAATACAAATCATTCACATAAAATATACGCAACTCTGCATATATACTTACTAATATAAAGCTGCATGTATAAAACATGGCTAGATGAGTAAAAAATAATGAAAAAAAAAAGTGTTTATAATCACTGATTCCACCAGGTGGCACTATGCACCACATTTACCAAAATCATGGGTGCAATAAATATAACAAATATTGTGTAGATTTTTATATCTCAGTACTGAAACTGTGATGTATGACACTGTAAAATGAAGAAAGGTATACAAATCAAAGCCTAAATCTTATTCATTTTGCAAAATGCAAATCTATAGAAAGTACTTTTATGACGAACATAAAATCTGCATTGAAAGAATTCTGCAATGTACTTTCTCCATTCTGTTATACCATTAAGTTTAAGCTGCACATTTGACATGTTTTACATTACATAAATGTGCCTCAATCCCTCCTCACTTGCTGTGAAGGACTGTCACATTGAGGATATTAATTATTCATCAACTCAATATCTCCATGACAACTGCGTTAACTCTTATTTGCTGTTGAAAACAGGGTTGCTTGAAAAACTTTACACAGTTAGGTACTGTGCTTAAATGTGTTTACTGTGTTAAGTATCTGTGCTTCAGGATGATGTCATGATGCAACTGAAGAAGATCACAACATTTTCAATTCCGAATGCATAAATAAGTGGACAAAATAAAAGATAAACGTGCATGCTACTTTTGATGGTGTATTTAGTTGCACTACAAAAAGAAAGTAGGCTTAAAAATAAATAGGCGAAATAAACTTAAAACACTGAATAACCAGTAATTTTAATATGTGGTTTCTATGTAATTATAAAAATGTCTGAAAAAATGTATTAGGTATATTCATTTGTGTAAGTT
>NW_013952413.1:568874-572380 GCF_001266775.1 Austrofundulus limnaeus | reverse complement strand
ACTGTAACAAAGTAGTTAATTGTAGCTGTCAACATTCTGCTCCAAACACAAGCATTACAGCCGCAAACGTTTAAAATTTATATAAAGCGTAACTTTCTTGGTGGAGGTATTTAGCACATTATTAAAACCAGGTTCTATCAAATATTAAATTTAAGCTGTTCAAATAATTCCAGTTAAGATTGAGACATTTTGTTTTGTAAATAATAGCTTCTCAAAAATCCGATTAAATCAGYAGGACTTGAACGCAGCACAATTAAAGGTCGGCGTTTCCGGGTGTGTTAAAACTCAGGTTGTTTCTCAGCTCCAACTCACCTGATTCTGTGTTTCAGTTTCCTCTTCAGATTCTGTAGAAGTCAKTTAATCATCCATCCATGAAACCAGACGTGTTTGAGCAGGAAAACATGCGGAGCTCTTTGACCGGAGTTCAATGCCTGTTCTCAGCTAAATATTCTTTAAGCGGGAAACAAACAACAAAAACTGGCTAATATTCGATGAAAAGCTGTTTTGTTCATTTTTTTTTATTTCATCTAACCTGTTTTTGCTCCTAATGTCGTGACGCTTTCGGACGAAGAAGCTAATTAGTGCTCGGAAAATGGCGGACAAACACCTGCAGCTAATTATGCTAACAGGCTAACATTAAGGCCACGCCCACAACAAATTCACACCAATCAAAGGTTTTGGTCACAATGTCAACAGTTTATATGAAAAATATAACAACTGCATCATCTTATAACTTCATCACACGATCAACATCCGTTCAGTAGTGGAATCTGTAATTTATCACAAACTTATAAACATTTATACAAGTTTTTTTAAAGTTTTGCTCTTCCACATCAGACTGAGTCAAGTTGTAGTTTATTGCTGATCACTGTGTTTAAAGTGTAACAATGTTAAAAAGACAGGCTTTAAAAAAAAGCAACATTCTTTCATGATATGAGTGGAAGGCTTTCATATGTATATTTGTGCTTGAAACACCATTCGTTTTGCAGAAGTTGCATGTTTCAATCTTTTTTTTTTTCAAAATAAGGGCTATATTGATGCTCAATATAAAGCCCAACTTGAAGCAAATAAGCAAAATATCAAATTGTGTCACATTTCAGCAGGTCAACAGGGCACGYTGTTTTTTTGACCAAAGGCAGAACTGATGCTTAATCTGGTACCAAACTGTGTTTAAAACTGGTCCCATCACTCCTTCATATGACTGTAATTTACAGTAATCACCAGCAAAACAATGTCAGGAAACTTGACAATTGAATCAACCTATAAAGACTTAAAAAAAAAAAAAGTTACATGGACATTTGAACAAATGGATCATATAACAAAACTGTACGATCTTATTAGGTTTATGTGCTTCTTTCTAAAGGGACTGAAATTATAGAAAACAAAAATTGGCTTTAAATTACACAAGAAACTCTTCAAGAGCAATCTGCCATGGCACATTTGAAATGCTTCTGCCTTCATCTGAACAGATGTACGTTGATCATAAACTATATAATCTCACTTTTTATGAACAAACTATGAATTAAACGGAGCCAAACAATAAATAAAACCTGCATCTTTAACATGATCTTTTTACAGTGCATTGATCCTAAAAAAAAAACAAACATGGTTCAATATGTCTTTTCAGAACTAAAGACATCTCCAGCATTGCTCCGCCTCTGATTTGCGACTGGCACAGCCTCTTTGTTCGTTTTTCTTACAATATCTGATGACATTATTGGCTTTTAAAAAAAAAACTGGAGTGACAGACRCTCCGTCGACCAATCAGCCGGTCTGCAGCGGTCAGTGCAAGAGATCAGARCATCAGTAGTTTTTTCCACAAAAGTCCAAACGGCTGATCTGAAGCCACAGCAGTGATTATAAACTTATTTTACACACATTTTTCAAAAAGACAAAAAACAACAAAAACAAAACAATAAATATACTTTTTTGCATATRGTTTGTTTTCTGCATTGTTTATCATCTTGCAGCTCTGTCGGCCAAACGCTGTGAGAAGAAATACTGTTGAGGTGGACGTGACTCCACCACGTCTCGTTTGGTACGACAGACAAGATGAGCAAGTCCTACAGGGAAAAAAGATAATTCAACACACTCAGGATTTTAAATAATGCTCCTGAATAATAATAAAAAAGAAAAGTTGTCAGTGCAACAGAAAGATTAATGCAGCTGGATGCTATTCGTGGCCAGTCGTCCTAAAAGCGTTTTTCTTTTTTTTAGCTTTCAGGAACCAAAGTTTGACACTTAACCATTATTAAACCGTGTCTCTGAAACATTTCATCTGTTTACTAGTCATGTCCTGACATGAAACGGTTTGACGTAGCTTCTAGTGACGTGGTTTGAAAACTGTCTATGAATCCACAGTCCCACAGCTGCAGCTAAAAGAAAACACTTTCGACCCGACGGCTAACAGCTCGGTCGGGACTCGCGGCTTAATCTCTTGGCGGCGTCTCATCTTCGCGGACGGCGCTACTTTCAGGCGTTGCTCTTCCTGTCGGCTCGCGTCGAACGTTGCTTTGAGTTTCTGCGAAGCCGACGGTGGATTTGGAGCTGGTTCTGCGGGGAGGACCTGGGTCATAGCTGCTTATCGATCACTGCGACTCCTGAGACAGCGAGAGGAAAAAAAAAAAAACAGAAGAGAGTGAGCCCACATCGTTTCAGATTCTCTCTCAGATCCACGAGATCACCGACGTACCGGCGTAGCTGCGCCCGTTGCTCATATTGGTCGGGATGAGACTCCATTTGTCTGTGAGCGGGTTGTAAAAYTCGACAGAGGAGAGGTTACAGGAGCCATCGTCTCCTCCGACCACATACAGCAGCCCGTTAATGGCACAAACACCTGGAGCCATGACACAGTGAGCCTGGTTAAAACTAACAACTCTTCAAATAATAATAATGACAATAATAAGATTCACTAAAATCTTGACATTTAGGTAAACTATTAAAAATACAGTTTAGTAACGAGCGTCTGAAGRTGACGGCAGTAATGTTTGTAATCCCACCTGCGTTCCGTCGACACATGTTCATGTCGCTGACCAGCCTCCAYGTGTTGCTCTGCGGGTCGAACACCTCGACGCTCTTCCTCACCAGAGGACCGTCGTGTCCTCCTGCTGCGTACAGCAGGCCGCTCAGAACGCCCACACCTGCACAAAAACCAGAGTGAATAAACTRTATTAATACAGCTTTTCATTTAAAAAGGGTCCAACTGTTAAAGTAACAAAAACAACTCAAAATTTAATTAATACTCTTTGCAACACTGGTTTAGATTTTWATGGTTTTGTTGAGTTTAAAACAACAGATAAAAGTTTTTTTTAATTGTTTTGAACAAACATGAAATCTTTTGGTGTTGTTGCACAAGTTGTCCACTAGAGGGCGCTTAACAGCTTAAACAGATTACAGCCTTCATAGAAACTAATACTGTAGATCAACAGCAGCTGAACTGGATCTGTTTCAGATTATCCGTCATGTTTTTACAATAAATTAATAACTATGTTAATTTCATTCAACAA
>NW_013952413.1:567122-568168 GCF_001266775.1 Austrofundulus limnaeus | reverse complement strand
CTTGATGACCTATTGTCAGGCATGTTTGTGCTTCATTTTAGTTGCTTCAATTTATTTGAGGGTCACACAAAATGTTTTGTTCTTTCATGGCATTTTATGTCATTAATTACAAACAAGTGCTAAAGTCTGTACAGAATGCTATGTTCGTTCTTATTTGCTCTTTTATATGTTGATATTATTATTATTAATAGTTTTAATGATTTCTACATCGTCAGTCCTTTTTTCCTGCTCTGTCACCAACATGTACAGTAATAGGAAATCCAGACTCGACCGTTTTGTGTTAGCCGTTAGCTTCACCAGCCGATCACATGGTCACATGGTGTCCAAGCACTCCAGTCCTTGTTTAACCGTGTGAATCAGCTGTGGTGATGTACAACTTATAAAAGTAAGGAAAGCAGATTAAATCACGGTTCCTGTAGATTTTCATCTGTTGGTACCTGCTCCACTTCTCCGTGTGCTCATGTCGGCCACATAACCCCACTGATCAGAAACCGGGTCGTATTCTTCCACCGTGCTGAGACACTGGCGAGACGCGCCGTCATAGCCCCCGACTGCATACAACTTACCTGCGCACACACAAACCAAACAACTAGCTAAGCGTTTGTATGTTTTTTTTTTTTTGGTTTGAAAAGTCACTCGGGTAACTGGAGGCCTTACCGTCGACCACCCCGACGCCCACACTGCTGCGTCTGGTGTTCATGGAGGCGATGTACAGCCACTCGTTGGTTTTACAGCTGTAAACCTCAACGGTCGACAAACCTGGAACAAAAATCAGACGGAGGAGGACAGAAACTGAAATGTCAGGTTGTAACAGTACAAAATCAGAGCGTCAGAGCAGCTCCAACCTGCTGCGGGATGAACCCTGACAGCAAGCACACATCAAACACATCAAACTGCTTTATTCTTTCTGCTCATTACATCAGCCTCCTAATACAGCTCTGGAAATAAATATATAAGAAAACTGCAGTTTCCCTGTATTTGGTGGAAATCAGTCCAGCAAATATTGGTTTATGAACTCTTTCTGAATTAAAACATTATTATTGTTG
>NW_013952413.1:561758-565396 GCF_001266775.1 Austrofundulus limnaeus | reverse complement strand
GTTGTAATGTGACAAAATATGGAAAAGTTCAAGGGGTATGAATACTTTTGCAAACCACTGTACATCATTCCTTCAAACTAGTTTGCATTTTAGGTTTCACAAACACCTCTGTCCCTTTTAAATTGTAGTAACTTTGTCTGTTAACAAAACTTGATTGGATGTTCAAAGGTAATATATTTTTATGAGCCTTATACATAATCCTCAAAATGTTGTAATCGACCAACTCAGAATTTCAATAATTTCAACTGACAAAATAATCTATTTGATGGGTAATCATAATGTTTTTGTGATCATTCTTATAGCTCTTTTCTGCAAAATAAAACAGGATTTGTAATTGTTTTACACGCAGACTTCAACACAGTAAACCAAATGWKGAACAATCATTACATTATACAACATATACAAAGCTTTATCATTAAACAGCTCCCTTATTTTATATAGTAATGCAATAGATTTAGCTATTTTTGTTCTTAAATAATAGTTTTAAGTGCATTATTTGACGCCTGAAAGACCTCAAATAATGCGGTGCAAATCTTTGTTGTCATTTTGACCATTTCTCATTTTCTGCAAATAAATACTTTTTTTTCTTGGATTTCTGAGACATGTTCATAGAATAAAATAAAGTTTATTTTACTCAAACATATAAAAAGTTAAATCACAGAAACAGAAAATTTTAAAGTGTATATACAGCTGTATATTAAACTCTTACAGATCAAGCTCTGGCACCACACAAACACCTCAATTTAATCTCAGAGCTTACAACGCCTTGAAAGTTATTTTAAACTGACCTTTTCCACATCCTGTGATGTTTATAACTGTAAAATCAAAAGCATTGCATTGGGAAAAGATGTGGTTTTTAGATGGTTTTACAGATAAAAATCAAACTAATGGTAATCAAAATCAACCTAATTAGTAAACAAACTGTTTATAATTTAATCCTGTTCAGAAAACTAGTGATTAAACATCATGAAGACCAAGGAACACACCAAACAACGGCAACCTTAACAAGACAAGGTCGTGACGGCTGTCTGAACTCGTGACAAAAAGTTGAACAGCACAAACACTTTTCCACGTGCCTGTAGTTTATAAAACCATGTAAGGAGAAAAAGCTTCAGCTTTAAATCTCCTCAGTTGTTAATAGAACTGTGCATCATGTACCTATGCTTCCGTTAAAGCCTCCCACTGCGTAGAGCAGGTCGCCCAGCACCGCAGCTCCCAGCGTGCTGCGTCTCTCCTGCATGCTGGCCGCGGCGCTCCACTGGTCCCTCGCTCCGTCGTACACGTCCACCGTCCGCTCCCGCAGCGAGCTGTTGAAGCCTCCGACAGCGTAAACCCGACCCGCCATGGCCACCACACCTGAGCAAAGATAAACCTATTAAAAATATATAAAAAAAAGATTTCTAAACCTGACTCGACACAAACGGACCTGCTCTGCAGCGCCTCGAGGGCAGGTCAGCCACCTGGTACCAGCGGTCCTCCTGGAAGTCGTAACACTCCACGCTGCGGATGGCTTTAGGCGCCTGACCGCCCACCACAATCATCACCTGGAAGGAGGCAAAACAAACTCTGCAAACTGATCTTTGAAAATAAAAACAACTAAATTAAACTGGATCCTGTTGACGGGCCCGTTTCTGGACCTTGGGGATGCTGACAGGAGTCCGTGGTYGAGTCCTGTCCGTCTTGATGAGGTGCCGCTGGTCAGCAGGAAGCAGGTGATACTTCATGGCTTCGATTAGGAAATCTTTGCACGTGTTGTTGTTCTTTATTAAAGGTTCCTCCTCCACGATCTGCAAACAAACAGCACACTTCAACTGAATTTCTAAACTAGTTCAAGAACTATCCGTGTAACCCTCCACCCCTCTCTTAATCCTTCATTTCTTGTGAAAGAAATGATCAAAACAAATACTTAGCAGTGGACAGGAGCAAAGTTATTTTACCTTTACAAGGTAATCYCTGGATAATAGTGGAAGCCTAACGTGCTCCATGAGTTTGGGCATGTGCTCTAAACGAGCAGGTTTATTGTGTTTGATCCAAGCGATCATCGCCTCAAACACCTGAAAGATGGAGGGAAACTASAGTCAGACAGCAACAACAACAAAAACAAACAGAACAAATGGATTCAATCTTTAAAATGTACTCATTTCGACTTCAAACTACAACTTTTTGTGTGAGTCTGCAGACGCGGTAACAAGAAGAGCATCGCTTCATCTACAGGTGCTGTTTTTAAAGAAAACGTCCCCTTTAGTCTTGGTTTGTCTCTGACCTTTTCCTCGGTGGAGACGGTGAGTTTGTCGCTGGAAATCAAGCTGCACACCTGCTGCAGAGACAGTCCCAGGAACTCCTCGCCCTGCACCACCTCACAGAAGTGCTGCTCTGAAATCCACCAGAACATACCAGGTTTCACGGTTCGAAGTTTGCAGAGCCCGTCGTTACATAAAGATGGCCCGCCTGCCACSCTGACGCAGTGAAGCTGGCTGAAACTCTGCGGCGGGAAGCGAGCGGCACTTACCGGCGTAGGCGTGGGCCTGGGTGAGGAGCTGCGTGCACGTGTGCAGGTCAGCGAAGGCTCTGATGCCCAGGCAGTTTGTGGGATGGAGCTGAGACTGCAGAAACTCACAGCAGACCTGACGSACGTCCATCAGCTGGAGGAGACCTGCTGCTGGCAGAAGAACCTGGGAAAATAAGACATGTAGCATGTGTTTTTAAACATCTCATCAACCAAGATATGCCGTTAAATAGATTCAAAGGACAGATTTAAACCTGTTTACAGATACTGAGCTACAGTTTGATGTGGTACGAGTCATTCACATCATATAATCTGAGTGCCAACATAACACACAGAATGTTGCCCAAACAGGTTTTGCTGTAGAAGTTCAGCTTTTACGAGCAAAAGGATTTGTTGTAGCCATTTATGTTGAAATTTTGTAAATTATAAATCCTACCTTTTTTTTTTCTTTAGACAGTTGGAGCATACTGAAGTTAATTTGGAACCTTCTTCTGTACGATGTTTGGCATCTAACTTGTTCCACAATTTTTGTGCTATTTCAACAATTCATATATCAAAATGTTTCTATTTTTTTTTCAGCTATTTCCCTTTTTTATCCACATTTTTTGCCATTGAAAAAGAATGGAGCTGTTTTCAACATCCTTAAAATCCTTTAAAATGTTTCTAAATCTTTACAGCACCTTACACCTTTTGTTCTGGTTCTGCTCTTTTTACACCTTTTGTTCTGGTTCTGCTCTTTTTAACCTTCTTGTAATAATTTTAGCTTTTTGCTGCTCTTTACGCTAAAATTCTGCTCCTTTTTGCTACTTTGTGCTATTTATGCTTCTTAAGATGCTTTGTGCTAGGTATTTGCTACAATTTTAGCTAACGTTCAGCTGTTATTAGCTAAAGTTAGCCGTTTTTTAAGCTGCTTCAGTAGAAATCATTAAAAATTTAGCTGTTTTAAGCGAAATACGTTTTTTTGTAGCTATTACAATTTATTTCTGCAAGTTCACCAAACGTGTGATCTTTATAATTCTTTATACCAATTTAAAAAAAATCCAGCTACATTTTAGCTGGATTACTGAAAATTTCATCCATTGTAGCTATTTACTAAAAAGTGCCACTTTTTAGTACTTTTATGAATCCCCCC
>NW_013952413.1:538604-559784 GCF_001266775.1 Austrofundulus limnaeus | reverse complement strand
GTTGTAATGTGACAAAATATGGAAAAGTTCAAGGGGTATGAATACTTTTGCAAACCACTGTATCTGCAGTTGTCAGTGTGCATCACAGGCAGTAAGTTAAAAAAAGATAAGAACAGGCAAACTTCCTTTTGAAGCATCACTTCACATTTAGATAACTGGATCAGTTAGGCCGTCATCAGTCTTTGTGACTCTGACTAAATGTTCGCTAACTTTCAGCGCAACTGTTGTTTCCACTCATCTGCCTGAAAACAAAACATTTTTCTGGGCTTTTTCTTAAAAAAAACATTAAACCTTCTGAAAGTCACATTCAGCAGCTGTGAAACACATGAAATATAGAAACAACACATTTTAAAATGTAAAAACTTCATTTAAAAAAAGGCACAAAGGCAGATTGTTGCTGAATATTAGCCACCGGTTAAAATACCCAAACACACAAATTACAGACAAACAAAGGAGGCAAACAGAGAGGCACGCTGCTAACAGTGAGAGGATTTCCTCTGTCTGTCCATGCGAGCTTCCTGCACTAATACCAAGAGGAAGCATCCTGGATGAGGCTGAGTGATGAGCAGAGCAGAGTTAATGCCACACTGATGAACGAGCCCTCGGCCCAGACGCCACTCACAACCACTACCTGCCTCACAACATTTACCTGCCTCACAACATTTACCTGCCTCACAACCACTACCTGCCTCACAACCACTACCTGCCTCACAACCACTACCTGCCTCACAACCACTACCTGCCTCACAACATTTACCTGCCTCACAACCACTACCTGCCTCACATCTGCTGTGGTCAACATCGTCTCAAGCTTGATGTATTTGAGTTGAAGGGAAAAACTCAAAGTAAGCACATATTCAAACCGAACTTCCTTTAAATAGTGCACAGATGTGTGTGGGCTCTCATCCTGGCAGATCACCCTCAGGGCTTTTTAACTACTTTCTATTAAAAGGAATGTATTAATGTAAAGTTCTTCTGGTCATTGTGGCCATTATGTTTTAAATAACCAGATATAAGAAAGCCCAAAAGCTTGTTTAAATGAACAAATGATCAAAAAATAGAAGATGTAACATACTATTATACATCTAAAGCTTGACGTTTGTGTTCTATTTAAGTGCTTCATTGACAATTAACGAAGCTCGAAGCGTGACTGTTGTTGTTGGTTCCAAACTTTTATAGGAAATTGATTGCTCACAATGAAGTGTACTGTAGTGATTTTGTGTGATTATGTAAAATAAATGATCGCATTTATTTATGGAGAAAATTTAAATTCACTGACTGAAGCCACTTATTGTGTGTCCATTCGCTTTGCACTGGAAGAATATTTTACCGAAAATAAAATGATCCTTGCTAAAATACTTTCCTTATAACCTTGTTATAAGAGGTGTAGGTGTGAACCCTAGAGTCTAGACTATATTGGAGCTTGTTACTTTGTTAGTGCTGAAACTGCTGAAAAAAACAAAACAAAAAGGACACACAAAAGAGAAAAGGTCAAAGCTGCAGTTTCCATGTTTCCTTTGCAGAAACCAGGAAGTTCTGACTAATGCTGTGGYATTTCTGCCAGGAGCAGCAGCTTTGTCTCAATTATCCACACTGTAAATAAAGAAGAATCTGTGGAGAAAGGGATGAACAACAACAAAAACAACTAAAAAAGTATTTTAGAATGCTTGTTTCCAGACAGCAAAGTGTTGTATTTCATCAAAGAAGGCAGAAAATGTCAAAATGAAAGTACTGGAAGTTCAAATTTAAAAGCAGGAGGTTTTAAAATCGGACATAACATGAGGTTACGCACACTTYACTAAAACATACACACACCTGAACGTTGTCTTCTGTGACCTCAATCTCAGCCGTGTAAATGTAGTCCACCAGTTTTCTCAGAGTCTGACCGTCCACTTCYCTGATCTCCACCTGGTGGGCTTTACTTTCACTCATGTCACCTGCAAGAAGACAAAAAACACAGCTGAGCACAAAATATGAATTAAAAAAAAAAAACAACACAAGGCAGGAATACATTTGACTGTGTGTACCTGTGAACATGGCACAGAAGTAGGGGCTACAGGAGGCTAAGACCACCCTGTGAGCTGGCACTTCGACTCCGCCCGCCACCAGCTGGACGTCGCACAGCAACTTTTTACTGAAACGTGACAAGTGACAGAGAAATGGACTTTTTAGTATCATTTAGAACAGTGTTTCCCAAAGTTGGGGTCAGGACCCAAAGTGGGGTCCCAAAACATCAAGGTGGGGTCCTGAAAATATTTTCTAAGTTAATTACATTTTTGCCTTAGTTGCTACAAAGGAGTGAGGTTAGTATATTTAAAATGGATAAACGTAGTATAAAATATTGTTACTATGCCCATGTTTTGTTGACCTGATACAAATGTTTATCATCCAAAACTAGCTGGGGGCACAGGTCTCTGCTACTGTTATTTTGTGGGTCAAAAGCTGCACTTTGGTTCCCAAAGTTGGGCTTGGGGCCCAATAATGGGTCATGATGCACCTTGGATAATCTCCAGAAATCAATATAAAGGGTAATAAAATAATTGCTGATGTAATATTTTCCCCTATAATTATTACAAAACACAAAATAAGTAAAAAAAAACAACACCAATTATTTATATTTGTGTCCAAGCTGTTTAGATTGTCAAAAAGCCTGTGTTTTTAGGGTCATTAACGAAGTTCGTGTACTCAGACCAGTAATATTTGGGGTCACAAGATTTTGCCATGGATATTTTGTGGGTCAGAAGACAAAAAGTTTGGGAAACACTGATTTATAACATTTTATGTTCTCCCAAGTGATTCAAAGTGATGCAAAGTTAAGAAGCTTGTCCCATAAAAGAAAACTTTTGATTTTACATGATTACAAGTTGTRCAAAGGATATTTTCTTGAACATTTTTAGTTGGAAAAACAACATTTTGTTGTATTTCTGACACATTACAAGCAAAGAACGTTAACTAAACTTCTAATAACCACGTACGCTTGTAAAAGTATGAGCTTTTCCGTTCAAAAGGTTGTAYGGTTACATTTCAGGAAGAAGCGATCGAGGTTTTCAAGATTTACTACAAGCTACAGCGACGTCCACGCACCTCCTCAGGTCATTCATCAGCTGAAAGGCCTTCCTCATGTGYGTCTGGTTGAAGGTGTGAATCCCTCCGTTGGCGGTGTCCTCCTCGGGATCTGCGGTGCAGTTTGGATGCGGTGAGGCTGGCGCGGCCACCAGGCTGGTGAGACATGAGAGGCAGTGTCTGGATCAGTGGAGATAAACGGGGACCAACAGGTTAGACCATGTTTTTTTTTGTTTGTTTTGTTTTAGAAGAAGGACGGAACAGACACAAAGAAGTAGACTTGATTTGTTTACCTACTAAAAAAAGGTTTACTGAGAACATGAGAACATGCTTAATGAAATAAGGACTATGTTTTTGAAGAATCAACCTGATTTCTTGACAAAACAAGCTGAGCTTCAGGGAGCTGAAGAGCTCAATAAAATAAAAAATAAAATAAAATACTTGACCAAATGTTAATTTRGCTGCAAAGACAGCTAAAACAAAGGCATTCATTTAAAACAGTCAAAGATGCTTTCAATCCATTCATATTATTTTTCTTTTTATTAAATACACCATTATGTGCTGGATCAACCACTGTGTCTGTGGGTCAAATCAGACTTTGTTTCTTAGCATTTTTATCAATCAGTCATTTATCATGACCTAATAGTTATGAAAGCATCCTATTTACTTAAAAACAGGCACAGGAAGATGCATTAAATAATATGGTGCTTGTCTCTTGTGCACATTACAATAAACTAATTTGAACTTAAAAGTAGTAATAATTCACAATTACATCAAGCTCTAATTATAAAGCCTGTTCCACAGTAGTTTGGGTCTTTTGGGCTTTAATGAAAACAAACAATGAGGGGAAATTATTAAGAAAATAGGATGAAAATGAGCCAAAACATTCACTTTTTCTGGTTAAAAACACCTGTTGTTTCTCGCTGACCATCTAGAGCAGTGTTTCCCAAAGTTGGGGTCGGGACCCAAAGCGGGGTCCCAACACTTCAAGGTGGGGTCCTGAAAATATTTTCTAAATTAATTACATTTTTGCCTTAGTTGTGACAAAGGAGTGAGGTTAGTGTATTTAAAATGGATAAATGTAGTATAAAAATATGTTTACTATGTCCATGTTTAGTTGACCTGATACAAATGTTTATCATCCAAAAATAGTTGGTGGCATCTGCTACTGTTTTTTTGTGGGTCAAAAGCTGAAAAGTTTGGGAACCACTGATCTAGAGTTTTATTCAAACACAGTCTACGTAAAAACAAGTAAATCAATGTAACTTGCTAAGAGAGCTGACACTCCAATGCCTCTTTTAATGACCGCCCTCAGATTGGGCAAAAAAAAAAACTAAAGTAGAAAAGAAACAGAGATAATGTTAAAACTAGAGTCAAGATGTTCAGTTAGAATAAAAGCAGCAAATAATCTGTATGTTACCAGCTGATTTGTGCTGTTTCAGGTAGTCAAAAAGCCACGTTAGTGTTAAAAAATGTGTGTTGTTGCAGATTGGCTAACTGTTTAACTTCATTGCTAACATTTTAAGCTCGTGACAGCGACCGCCTCTGCCATAAASCATCGCTCTGATTGCAATATAACCGGCTTTTGGGACAAATGTAATTTGTTCTACAAAATGTCCATTTAGAAACGCGACATGACTCTTCCTGAGTTCTAACTTGGCTCAGAAAACTTAACTGACTCGCCTGAGCTGCCAAAAGATGCTAACCAAGGCTAACTAGTCAACACGGCTAGCTTTGAGTTCGTTTCCTAGAAACRAGGCTGAGCCCGAACTGTCCGTGTTGGATTTGTAGGAGCCCGTGGGGGGACTAAATCGTTATCCAGCAGACGTAGAAGCAGCGAGAATTACAGCTTTACAAAAAAAACTAATCCCCACCGCTGAGCCGACTCACCCTAACGACACACCGTCCATCCTCACGGAGTCAGACACAACAGCAGCGGGCATTAGAGCGCTGCCCGAGCACCCACACAAAGATCTTGTGTTAGCAAGATGGATCACTCAGTCCAGTACTTGTAAACAGGAAAACCGACCGGCCTTGTATGAGGCAGGCTGAGAACACACTTACTTCTCGTTTCTTTTGTGTTGACCTCAAAGTTAGTATCGCAGTTATAGTAAAATTGATATAACAAAGAGACTATTAACAAATAAATTGTGTAGTTCCCACTTTATTCGTCTCTCAGCATGGATTGCAAGCGTGGCTTAAAGTGGCCCTCTATTACATGATAAATCGGCTTGACATACTGTACCTTATCGCTGCTGCTTATACGAAGATTGCGTATTAGAACAATGAGTCACTCTGTAGTCAGAAAAATGCTCTTTTTTGTCTCAGCTAAAACAAATCTTTGAATTAGATGTCAAGTATTAGCATTTTTTACACAGTACATTGGTATGGTAGTATGCAACATTAGAAAAGCAATAAATATTAAGTTTATTWACGTTTATCAAGCGGTTTGCACATAAACTATAACTGTATCAGTAATAAATTTGTTTTGCAGAGGTTTTGTGCACTGAGGATCTCATCTACACTCTGTAAGCATGATCCTAAATTGTCAATTTGTTAATCCTAAATTGTCATTTAGTTGCTGGAGTTACCCTGTCGCAATATTACAAGTGATGAACACTTAAGTGTGGTTTTCTTTTTTAACTTTTAGGAAAACTGGCTACTTTATGCAGTTTCTCTTTTAACTTTAACTTCTACATTTGTTACATCACTATCCGTGCATATTACTAAAATAACCCAGTGCAACATAAATTAGATGCTTTAAAGGTCAAATTGACAAAACCAACCAAATTAAGTTTTGGATCTAGTTTTAAAAAACTGACATTTAGCAGTTGGTTGCATAAATAAGACTAAAATGGGTTAAGAAAGCGAAGCCATCTTGGATCACTTTAACAAAATYAGTTATTTGATAAATTGAAAACTAAGGAAGTTGTAAATCAAGAGATGAAAATGAAAAAAGTTGAAAAAAGTTTTGTACAAATTTTTAAAAAATGCAATCGTAAACTTGAATCAGGACAGAAAGAATAAGTAGATGTTCAAAACATTAAAAAGATTTAATAATAAAAGAACTTCAAAGGGAAACAAATTACCTAAACAATTGTGACCTAAGAAGCCTACAATGGGACGGCAAAGAAACTCTAACACAGTAACATACAGTGAACAAACTGTGACGTTTCTCTGAAAACCTGCAAGTCACAAAAAACATTTTCAATAAAAATCAAGAAACTCAAGCGATCAAGCATCATGCTGACAATGAAACACTGCCACCATCTTTAACTGTAACCCTGAGCTCATGATACAAAAATAATCACATCTGGTTTGCAAAAAAAGAAGCAGAGGTTGAAGATTACAACTTCACAAATGATACAATAAAGAGATCAACCAACACAACATACAGTTCGAGAAATCAGCTGTAGAGTCAATTTGAAGTGAACACAGAGGGGCTCATTCATTCATTCAGTGGGTGGTAGGAACATCTGTAAATCAACAAAAGACCCTGGACTGTGAGGATGTAGATTATGTTTTACGTCATGTCTACATAATTACATTTTTTTTCTTTTAGCTTTCACGGTGCCACTAATAGCCCCCGCCGAATCCCCCACCCCTGCCTCTGTATGGAGCCGCGCTCCTGTACGAATAATTATCCCCTTTCATCGCGCCAAAGCTTGACTGCTGCTGTCCGTAGCTCTCCCCAAAGTCACCGTTGCTGTACCCGCCTCCCATTTGGTTGTCGAACCCGTTGTATCCCCCGTAACCACCGTAGCCGCCGCCGCCTCCATCGCCGCCGCTTCCATCTCCGTAGTAGCCGCCGCCATAGCCGTAGCCACCTTCATAGCCGCCTCCGTAGCCGCCTCCATAGCCGCCACCTCCTCTCCCGCCACCGTAGCTCGGCATTCCCCTGCCTCGGCCCCTTCCTCCACCGCGGCCTCCTCCACCGGACATTTCCTGCTTAGTGAGAGCCTTCTTTACCTCCACCTTGCTCCCTTCGATGGTGTGGTATTTGTCGAGCACCGCTTTGGTGGCGGAGTCGGTGTCGTCGAAGTAGACAAAACCGAAGCCTCTCCTCCTGCCCTGCTTGTCGGTCATGATTTCTGCCTTCTCCACCACGCCGAACTGCGAGAAATACTCCGTCAGATTCCCCTCCTCGATGTGGTCTTTCACGCCGCCGACAAAGATTTTCTTCACGTTAGCAAGAATGTCCGGGTTGTTGGCGTCCTCCCGCGCTATGGCCCGTTTCAGCTCCACGTTGTTGCCATCGACCACATGTGGCTTAGCAGCCATTGCCGAGTCGGCCTCCTCCGGTGTCGAGTAGGTGATGAAGCCGAAGCAGCGGGAGCGCCCGAGCTGCTGGTTCATGACCACGGCGCAGTCGGTCAGCGTCCCGTACTGCTCGAAGTACGAACGGAGGCCACCGTTCGTGGTTTCCACATTGAGTCCCCCCACAAAAAGCTTACACAGCTTGCTCGACATTGTTGAATTTCTGGAAAGGATGGGAACCACGAGACTATTCCTCCTCCTCCTTCGATGAACGTCTGGGGGCGGAGCGTTTCTGTTCTTGATTACGTAGCCGTCTCTGATTTGTCAATTGGATTTTAAAAAAGGACCATTTATGCGCATGCGCATTAAGTCTTGATCTTTAATGAAACCTCGATGTTTGTAGCAAAAAGTAGAAAATAACTCAAATTTATTCCTGCCGTAACGAATYGTAGGTCCCTAAAAACCACTTAATCAGAATATTTATAGAATTTAATGTTCAATCTTAAGCAGTATTTTCTGAAAAGGTTTGTAAAAACCATAAATATCACGTTTACTTTGCTAAACATTTTATTTTYTAAACCTTTTCTAAGAGTTCTAACCTGATGTCCTGATGCGTCTTAATAATACAAGTAGAAATATATTAAGTTTAGTAGGTATTCTGAGCAGCCTATAAAATAAACTTATTGAAAAATATCACCAGGACACATTAGTAGACAATTTGTTTCTGTTTTGTTAACTAAATAATTTAAGGCTAGCATGGGGAGCATAAATCAAAATAAATTTAAACTGATCCTTATATTAAAGTAACTAGTTTGATATTAACAGAGAATGTACTCTAATAATTACATTGTGAAAGAGTCGTTTTATTCATTTAAGAGTAAACTCAATGTTCTACATCATTTTCGGGCCAACGGCACTCTAAAATGTATTTTTCTTTTTAAGATGTCACTAGGTGAGGGGTAAAGAGTACACAAAACCATGAGCTTTAATTGTGAAGCCTCATCACCTTGAACACAAAACTATAACATCGATGTGAAAATAAATGTATCAAGCAAGTCTTTATATAAAATATAAAAATTTATTGTGCATTCACAAAAAACACATCCAACATAATTTCATCGTCCTATGGAAACATCGGAAATCGTCAAGCACAAAACCTATAAAACAAGAAAATATTTACAATCATGTCAAAAACACATGAACTACAGTTCTGTAACACACAACTAAAAATAAAAACTACCAATTTGCAAAAAACTGGATCTACCTCATAAACATAAGATCTCAATAGCCTAAATATTTAATATTGTTGTAATTAGTACCAATAAATGACAAAGAACCCTTAACTGAAGGATATTTTCAACATTTCAAGGAAAACATGACAGTGGAACATAAAATTTGTTCAGCTTCTTCTGATCACAACAGACGAATACTTTCTGGAAACCAACTTCACCTGAGGAGTAGAAAGCCACGCCAACCACTCCTGGGTCCCACCAGCATGGAGACTCACCCCATCACATTCAGGGTGATGTCCTTCTTGTCCAGGTTACAGTAGCAACCTGGAGAAAGTGGGAGAAAACACACAAATGAGSCAGAGAAAAAAGAAAAACTTCTTAGGAGACACCATTTTACTCGTTCCATAATTTCACTCAATTGTGGAACAAAGCGTGTGTCCCCCCACTTTCCACCCACCTCAAGTTCATAGCAGAGACCAAATTAAAGCCATCCCAAATATGTAGATCAATATTTTAAGTTTAGCTATAAAAAAAGGCGTATTTATCCCATTTAAGATTAAACARTGGTACACTTGCGTACCATCTTAAATATATTCCATACATTGTTGACCAACACAGAGTGAAGACAGGTTGATTTACATACCTAGTTTGCTGGATGTGGATATCCTAAAGAGATATTTCAGACTCCTATCACAATCGACCCCAGGTAATCAACAGGGTCCTGATGTAGCCTACAAACAAACTGCTACGGCTATTTTGGCTGGAATAGCCTACTGGAATACAAGTAAGAACACCTAAATATAGGAATAATCAAAGATAATTATCACACCCCTCATCGTCCACATATATAGTGTAGAAACAAGTAGAAAAAAAACACCATAAATTTAAAATAAGTCACACCCTACAAAGCCTACATGCATCGGCTGTGGGTAGACTGTAACCATTTCACCCACCTGAATGTAAAAAGGAATAAACTGGAAATGATGCCATGTACACTAAATCAACGTTGGCATAAGAACCTGTGAATAAACTTGAGGAAGCCTGGTTAAATAAGTAAGATAACTAAGCTAAGTGGTAGAAGGTTTTATTTAAAATGAACATACATAGGCATACCAAAGTGTTTCAACAATAGGTTTTGTTCTCCAGACATGAAATAATACAATATACATTTGATAGTGGGACAGGTAATGGAAAATTAACAATATTTAAACTGACACTATTACTACTGAGATTTTTTTTTTTTTTTTTTTTTGGGTACAGACTGGTGAACTAAAATCTTATGGATTCACTGTTTGCCTATTACTGGAAAAAATGATACAAAAACAATAGCCAGAATGACATATCTAACCAAACATGCATTCTCATTATCATACATAGAACAGAAATACACTAAATGTACTCTAAACAAAATCCAATTAAACTGCTTAAAAATTKAGAGTAAAATAGGAACCTTTCACCCAATAAACAATCCTGCATCGAAAACAAGTGAACGCAAATAAAAAAAATAATAATTCAACGCTAAATGATAACCACACTGGTGGGTAATGGGTACATAAAACGGGACCTGCAATTGTAATTCTTCATTTGTGTCCTAGATGAACAGCAACAGCTGCTTGTTATAACCAGGTGTTCTGGGAAGTGACCTTCCTACCTGTTTGGGGTATTTGAGGTCTTGGTTAGGGTTGATGGGAAGGGGTGTCTCGGTCTCTGCCATGGTGGGATTTCACGGCAGACGCCCCGACACCGAGTTTTGCGTCCAAATCTTGGCTGGGTGTATTCTTGTGGCAGGAAATGAGGGTGGGTGGTTGTTTCCGCTGTACAGTTTCACTTAATAGCCGCCGCCACCGTAGCCCCCCCGGGGGTAGCCGCCACCGCCGCCGCCTCTAGAGTATGGGGCTGCGCTCCTCTGGCCACCGAAAGGCCCCTTCATGGGACCGTAACCAGAAGAATGCTGGCCATAACCACTGCCAAAGTCGTTGTAGCCGTTTCCACCGCCATAGCCGCTACCCTGGTCGCCGTAGCCACCCCCATAGGGCCCGCCGCCGTACCCTCCGTAGCCGCCATAGCCTCCGCCATTTCCATAGCTGTAGCTTCCGCCATAATCTCTGCCGCCGTAGCCATTTTGATTTCCTCGCATGCCTCCTCTGCCTCTTCCCCTCGGCGCCATTCCGGGTCTGCTGGACGCCTGCATCTCTTGTTTCGTCAGGGCTTTCTTCACTTCAACTTTGTGTCCATTCACGGTGTGAAATTTCACCACGACCGCTTTGTCGGCAGCATCGTGGTCGCTGAAGTACACAAAGCCGAATCCCCTCTTCTTTCCGGTCTCCTTCTCCGAGATCACCTCGGACTTCTCGACCGGGCCGTACTGGGAGAAATAATCGGTCAAATGCTGCTCTTCGATGTCGTCTTTCAGGCCGCCCACGAAGATTTTCTTCACTTTAGCGAGAGCCTCGGGCTTGTTTGCGTCTTCCCTCGCGACTGCTCGCTTCACCTCGACCGTGTTTCCGTCGACGGTGTGCGGCCTGGCAGCCATGGCCGAGTCGGCCTCCTCCGGCGTGGAGTACGTCACAAAGCCGAAACAGCGGGAGCGCTGGAGCTGCTTGTTCACGACGACAACGCAGTCGGTCAGGGAACCGTACTGCTCGAAGTGTTTGCGCAGGCCATCGTCGTCGGTGTCCACGTTCAGCCCACCGACAAAAAGCTTACAAAGCTGGTCGCTCATTTTCGTCGTTTGAATTTGCGAGCTGCTGAGAGACGTCTGAACCGAACAAASCGTCGATGTCAAGATGGCCGCCGTAGTGCAACGCAGCTGTATTTATAACAAGCTGTTGGCTCCGCCCTTTCCGCTTCCTTTGAAGGCAAGAACAAGAACCACGTTTTTACGAACAAAGAAGCAAATTTAAGAAATATTCAATTCATGCTTTCATATCACGTTTTGTTCTTTTTTTCCATCAACATTTGAAATAATATTGGTTCGCTGTCTTAACCAATACCTATATCAAACAAAAACTAATATTTTTCGTAGGTGGCGACAGTAAAGGAAAAAAATGAATTCTTGTCAAAATTGAATGCATTTTAATTAAATCGGGAAGCGATTGTACACTTTTTTTAAATAAATTTACTCAATTATATGAGTAATATATATGACTTATATTAAGTAATCAATGAGAAATTTGTATTTATTGTCTATGATGCAACCAAGTGTGATCACAAAAGTCGTTGATAAAGATAATTTTTTTAAAATCAAACACTCCCTATCGTCAGTGAAAGCTTTTACTCCTTTACCACCATGAATTCAACTTTACAAATGAACGTATCTTGTGACCTATTTACTCAATGCTGTCCTTGAGTAAATAGGTCACAAGATATTTACTCAATGCTGTCCTTGAACTCAGGTTTTAATGTATTTTTATGGTTAAAGACAACACTTGGCTTCCTGCCTCAACAGAAACCGACTTGTTAATCTCATCACACTCAGCGGTTCATGGTAACGCCTAATTTAGAAGCTCAATAGAGGAGAGCAGACACTACACAAAAACAAAACTGCTAAGTTTTACTGAAATCGTTATGATGCAGATTGCTGAAATAAACAACCCCCATTTCTATTCTACCAACACAATCATGACATCTTGTCTTTACAGATGCAGTTTATGGACACAAATAAGGTTAATAGTCTGATAAACAGAGAGTAAAAAAGATCAAGTTAAACAAACATAGCTGGATTTTGAAAAGTTTCTGCTTCGTGTATCCTGATTACAGTAAAACCAAAGTGTTGTTGTTGACTTTACAAGGAAGGGCAGGACTGTTAGTAGTTTTGTGTTGGCTGTTAAATGATGCGTTTCCCAATACAAGCACGTTAACAAAAAATATGTACTGTCAAGAAATATAATGCCTGTTGTTTTGGCCCTGAAAGCAGGTAAAGTATTGGGTATAAATGTAAAAAAAAAAAAAAACTTAAAGTATCTAAACTTGTTCTGTTTTTTGTTTGGGAAATAGTTACGAAGCTGAAACTTCATGAACGTTAATTTGTCTAAAATGTCTTGCCTTGAAAGAAGATAAATATCCAATTGTTGGCCTCAAAGGGAAAACAGTTTGTTCATTAACAAATGTTGTATTAGAAGATATAAAGTAATTATCAATAATGGTCAAACTGAGCTTCTTCAGAAATCATACATTATTCCAAACAGCGTGTTAAACTGCGAACTCTGAATGTTTCAAGTTGATAAACACAAGATTTCCCCAGTTTATACAACAATTTTGCAAATTTATAATTCTTCTTCTTCCACAACAAATACATGAGAATAATTAACTCTAATTACTACATGAATAACAACAGAGGTCTGCTGCGACCCAAACTAGGCTTCTGTTTCAGTAAAAATAAAGATAATTTAATATAATTCCTCAAAACACGATCTAAAAACTTGTCTAAAGGCGGAGGATGTGAAGATAGTCAAGTGTGACCAAAACAGCAAAACAAGTTATTCTTGTTAACACATCTTTCCGCCTTGAAATTTATGGGAAAAAGTAAAAGCTTGTAAAAGGAAACAAACTCCAAAGTAACTCTTAACAAGTATTTTATTATTTGTTGTAGTAAAATCAAACATCTAACTAGCAGTTTTCAACCAGTCCTTTTCTCTAGACAGTAATATTCAGAGTAAAGGCCTTTAAGATAATGAAAATGTTGATAGTCCATGTGCTTGAATGGATCAGATTAAACAACTTCTAGCCACATCTAAAACACAGTCTGAAAGAAGAGCCCTGTTTCAGTGAAAGAAGATGGGAGAGAGGGGGGGATGGGTGAACATGATCATCTAGCAGAATGAAAGGGATGCTGAAGGGCCTCTCGGTTTGGGGGAGGGAAGTAGAGGGTGAGGGCACTGGATCACAGCTCCACTGGTGGCTCTGAGTAGGCCTGGTCTCAGAAGATGGACAGCAGGCTATCATTTGATCGTGTTAACACTAAGAAGCACCGTCTGAGAGATCACATGATGTAGACTTTCTCTGCCTGAGAGAAGTTGAAGACTTCTTTGGTTCTGGGACACACCACTTTGTCATCTTGGCGAATTGAGAGAAGAGACTGGGAGGCAAAACAAGCAAAATAAATACTACAAATATACTACAAAAAATACTAAAAAATACTACAAATACTACAAATTTATACGGCTGTTCTTATTTCATACTGCACAAAAAAAAAAGAAGAGTACTTACGTTGTAGCCGTAGACATATCCATTAGGCAGCATCATAGGAGGATTGTTTTCATTCATGACCTCCCCAGAGATCTTACAGACTAGTCTAGAGTTGGCACAGTGAGCCATAGGTAGCGGCTGGGCCAGCTTGTTAAGAGATTTACTGCAGACTGGGCAGTCCGGGTTTTTAGAGCTACCATCCTCCTTGTAGCATTGACTGAAATAGACGGTTAAGGGTCAAACTTCAGGTTTCATCAAAACGTTGTTTTCTCGTATGGTGGTAAAAACATGATTCATGCAGCTTTCAGTAAGCTAAATTTAAGACCTTTTAAAGACCTTTTAAGACCATTAGAAATGACATTTAAGACCAAACCGATGCATTAACAAACATTCGAATGGTCCAAGAAATTTTAATATAAAAACATATTATTGCTATCAATTCATCTATTACAGAATATTTAATTTTAATAAAGCACTAAATTATTTCAATGTAACGGTCATGCTGTGGACCGCTTCCAACCAAGTGTAAAAATAACCGACATAAAGCCACGTCTCATTGAAAACACACTTTTCCATGTTTAAACGAAAACAGTGTGGACATGACTGAACTTCTTTGTTTTTTGGGCATATGCGGGGGGTTGTAGCAGTAAAGAGGTTGAAAACAAGGAAGTAAACTGCCAATTTTTGCCTGCAGTTATCATGGGATTTGTAGTTTAACTATACCAAGACAGGTAGAAAACTTAGCACTTCATGAAGACAGATCGCATCAACCTGTGATTATGGTGCTTTACTCTATTTATGCAGCCAACGCTTCGACGGAATGATCAAAAGAAAAAAAATTAAGACTTAACAAAATTAAATTTAAGACTTGGATGACAATCTGGGCATTTTTAAGACGTTTTTAAGCCTAAAATTTTGATTTTCAAATTTGAGACCTTTCTTTTAGACCCTGCATGAACCCTGTAAAAAGGAAAATAAATTATACAAAAAATGCACGATAAGTTAGCATCTCGGGACAACGTTACTGAGTACAGTGAGAGTAAAAGGATACGGTGTCTTGATGGCAGACAGACCGGCCTGTAGGGTGATGGTGAAGACAGAGTTATTGCCCAGCTGGTGCAGTCTGTAGTTGTCATATCGGAACTGCTGGATGAGCATCTTCCAGCGAGCTGGATCCAAAAGATCCTGAGGAGACAAAATATTTTTTTAGTTACTTTATTAGTCAGTTTCATTTAGATAATACAACACAAAAAGGGTCCTAAAGAGTTTTTTCAACTACTAAACCACAAAACAATTAAACATAGAAAAAAATCAGGAAAAAAATAAAGAAAGTTGAGCATGTCTGGAGTAAAGAACAGTTGAAAGATCTCAACGGTTTTTCTTCCAAACCAGTCTAACATGTTGTACTGGTTAGAAATTATGATGCTATTAAACTCATTACAAAGTGTGTAAACTACTAGAAAGTGACTCAGTTTTTACAAAGACATTGGTTGACTCTTCCACACAACCACTGAAACTGTAAAATTTAGTCTGGACTCTTTATGGCAAATGGAACATTTTCTACCAGTACATGTTCTACAATGTAATCAGAGTAATTTAATCATAAAACAAAGAGTAGATGGTTATAATTTCACCAATTTAAAACTTATCTTTCACATTTAAATTGAGATAACCGAAAAGAAGGTGTTTAAAACATTGGTGTAAAAGAAAAGAAAATTCCCAGTCAAGTTAAAACTACATCATTTTTAATATGTTTAATTTTAACACTAACATACCATACTATACCACTTTTATTTATAAAGCACTTAAAACAGAACAGGGCCAACCAAAGTGCTGTACAATAAAACAGACAAAAGAGGGCCAGAAGAAGTGAAGGCCTGTTTATTTGAAACCAGTCTCTGGAAATGCTGGTGTTTTTTTTTATGTTTATTGGGGCAAATAAACAATAAAATCACCTGTTTACATGGAACCTCTGCAGTAATGTACCAGGCAGGGTTGCTAGTGTTTACTATTTCTTTAAAATGATTATATTTTGAGTCAAAATAGCTGATATGCTAAATACATATGACTCCCTCGGTCAYTTATGCTGAGGTGTGTGTTGGGTTTGGTGGAAAAACCCAAAAACCCACCTCAAGCGAGCGTATCAACTTTTATGCGAATTAGAGGAAGTTTTGTTGAATCATGCCGTTTCCATTCATTTTTTTCTGATGCGATACTTCAAAATGCGCATTGAAAAATGCTGATGGAAACACGGCTAATGATATCTGAGAAATATTTGCCTTTCACAGCTCTAACAGATTTCTGATAAAAGCGACAGCCATGTTTTAGCATTTCAATTTTTTTCTGCATTGACTTCCACAGGAACGCATCAATACAAACTGACTGGTATGAATTCAGTATTAAAAAAATCTGTGCTTCCTTTAAACAGAAAAAAACCCATTTCTAAATGAAAGCACATCTCTTGTGGTAACAAGACTACAGTATGTAAAGAAACATTGCCCTCTAGTGGCTAAACATGCACTACAACAAGTTTGTTCRCTAAAATTTTTTAGATACTTTTAACTTCTATGGATCAAAAATATCATCCACTGATAATTACACATGTTATAAGCTTCAGCTATTAACATGGTAAGTAAGAGTGCTTGACAACCAACTCTACTGAAATAAAAAAAAACAAACTTTTTGACCATAAAACTAAAATCTTATCAAACAACATACCTTTCTACATCTTTACCAAACACAGTGGCTGTACCTTATACGGGGAGATGTGTGTATCTGAGGGGAAAGCCAGCATGCCCATCACCTGCCGAACCTCGTCCAGCTGCCCACCTTCTGCTTGGCTGAAGTGCTTCCTTGCATGTCTGGTATAATCCACAAAAAACTCAGTAAGTAAAACTTTAAAAGTAAGACAACAGCAGTAATTCTTAAAAAGTGAGAGTAAAGTTTGTGTGGTGGGCCTCGTTCAGTACCGGACAGCATCCATGCGCTTGTTTTGTCTGATGAGCTCAATAAACTCCTGGATTCTTAGACTGAACTCAAGACAACTCTGTCAGAAAAAAAGGAGATAAGGAATAATAATGTTAAGTTTAAACTGATAAAAATACATTAAACATTAATGTAAGAACAGAGCAAAATCAGAAAACTGATCACTTTCATTCAGATGTTTCATACAAGCCAACCATTCCTCATTAAAACTGCCCTTTGAAATAAAAAAAATACAAGAATCTGATTGGTTGTGGCGAGTAGGTTAGTCACTAATCTCAAGCTTTGATCCCTTGAGTATTCAGGCCACATATCAAAGTGTTTTTATGCAAATAAACAAACTTCAAAATTAAATGTAAGCAGTGAACAGATGAAACAACCTCACTAGAAAGGAACTTTGTAAGTGGAATCATTTTTGTGGCTGGTAGAGATTAAAAAAATACGAACCCTGACGTCTTAAATTTGAGTCGAGAGGCCTGCGCAACACGACCATATGTTGTGCCATCATTTCAACATGGCTGCTCCTCGCATCAGAGAGTTAAACTCTTTACTTTTACCTTTTTTTAGTAGCTCTGTGTTGTTTACTTTACATCGAGCCAGTCATACTTGCAGTACTTTAAAGTGATTATTAGGAGAAATGTTTTTAGTTACACTGCACTGTTAGTACACTCAAAATGCCTTGTAGAGCACTATTGTTGCAAATGTTATTGTTGCACAGCAAAAAAACAAAAAAAAAAACAAAATAAAAATAGAAACGCTTTTTCCGACGTTCTGACAAGTTCGACACTGGAACGCTTTCAACTCGGAACCGACGTCAGTCCGGCTTCAGAGTTTAGAGTTTCGCTCCAACTGGAAACGCAGCATTATCCTACCTTCATCTTGCGGAGGCGGGACTTGTTGTCATGGCACCAGGCTAAACAGGTGGCTGTCTCCTGCCTCTCCAAAGACTCTTCCACCTCCTTTGCAGTGAGGAACATCTCAATGTTCACCAGATCCTAAGAATGAAAGATACCAGTAAGTAAGGCTTTATAAAAAAAAATTCTGAAGAAAAGTAAAAAGTTTAAAGTAACAAAGACGCATGATGTCACTTGAAAATAGAAACACATTAAGGTTTCTTTTGACTGCATGCTGAGTAAACAGATTTGTACYGTCACTATTTTGTAAGATGTATAAGATGATCATCACACTGGCAATGAAGAATTACCTCTATACCACTTTGTCTGGCCAGTTTGACAGCTGTGTTGTAGTAGCCGCAGCGCAGCAGATGCTCCACCATCATGCGATCCATCCGTTTTTTCTTCCATAGGTTGACTGAGGCTGGCTGATCGCTGCTGTGCTCCTTCAGGTGCTCAATGCGACGCTTACACAGCTTAGCGCTCTCATCTTCTGCCTGAATAGACTCTGCAGCCTTTGAGGAATACAAGAACTCAATTAAGCTGAACGTTAGGTAAATTTGAAATATCAGTGAAGCTGATAAACTCCAGTTATTTATGTTGTTTATGTAGTGCAGACAGATTTTTGTTTCGTCATTTTTGTATGAAATCTTCACGCTTTAATCATAAACAAATAAAACACCTATTCACTCATATTTGTGAAGAAGTGGTGCTCAGGTTCTCAGTTTGTTTTATTCTGAAGGTCACTCAACAGTTTGTAGGGCTCAGTGATGAGCTTTGTGCGTTTGTCTGCTTCACCTTCCTCTTCAGAGCGCTGAGTTTTTCTACCACTCCATCCAGCAGTGACACCACGGAGTCGACCACCGGGAAGCTGCTGAGGGTCTTCTCCAGCTCTGCGACCACCATGGTGACGTGGCTCGTCTCCCTGTCGATGTTCTTCTGAGCCGCTCTGAAACGTTTGTTCAGAGTCTCATACGGCACCTGCAGACAAGTTGTGTTTCTTTTTTAAACAAAATGTTCCCTTTAAAACAAAGAGTGATAATGTAGCTTAGTAAGGTTTTATAAACTGCGTTTCTCATCGGTAATGCGGAGATTAGTTGGAGCCTGATAGTGGGATAAATTAATTTAAATATTTTTCCTCATTCAGCTGTTTCTATTTTACAAAACCTAAACAGTTATCACCTACCATCAAAGGTGAAAAAACATTTTTGTCCATATCTGTGTGCTTTTTTGCCTGCAGCGTTAGCAAAATATCTCAGGAATCAGTGCTTTAATATAACTCAAATAATCTCTGAAAATACTGATTGCTAATTCAAGTTAACCACATTCAAGATGGCCACCACAGCTAAACAAGCTTAGAAAACACAGAAAAATGCTATGTCAGTCAGTTTTAGAGAGATCAAGCTATACTGGTGGTAGTAGCTGATAGTCATCCTAACAAGATCTTGTATAATTGCACAAGATTGTGCCCAACATCAAGTTTTAATCAAAATGGCTGTTTTAGTTTAAAACTCTGGCTTGACAAGCATGAATATGTAGTGTTTTATAGAGTAACAAAAACTCTTACCAATCAAGGCGTTTTTGACTTAAAATATCTATATAGACTAAGGTTTAGATGAATAGTTTCAAAGAGCTTAAAAGGTCAGAGGTAGTACGATGAATAGTTAATGCACTCAGGCTTGCAGTCAGTGTGTGTGCACTTCTAGCCTTAGCGTATTTACAGTATCACATAAATCAACATAAAATGGCATCCTCATTTTCACATTTTTAAAAATAAATCCACCGCTTCTCCCGTTGTTCCACTCAGAGGATTAGATTAGACTTTTCTGAATCAGTTTCATGTGACCTTTTGGGTTAAATAAAATGCTGGTTTTTACCCACTGAGAGGATTTCGCTCTCCTGTTAGAGCGAAGTCAATTTCACAGATCACCAAGATCGAAGAGGGAAATTATGCAAATTTACCACCAAGAGTGAACAAATCTTGTTGGGATTTAGGAACTCCATTTCTAAACTAAGAACCGAATGAGACCATATGTTTCTGATATGCAACTGTGCTTCATAACAGATGTACTCTTGTGAATATTCTGAAGTGTCTTGTTGGCAGAAACATCTCAGAGAGGAAAATAAGACTCTTGTCTGCTTATCTTCCATGCTCTTGTCTTAATGGCTGAAGTTATAGTGGGATTTGGCACATTTTGTTTGGACAACAAATATTTCTTTGTAAGTGTGCACATACGCTCTGATCCCTTTTCAGTTCTTCTTTATGGGTTCACTCTTTTACTTCCTTTCAAAAGAATAGTGGTGTGAGGCTGGACCTTGTGCCAAAATACAAAAAAGCAGCAAAAGAATGTACAGCATGCAAATCGAATCTACATTTCTACATACAGAGAATGGACTGGTAAGATTATGCTGTATGCTTTCAGATCAAAGACTTTATCTCTCATTTCAGATCAATATATCCTTACTGATGGAAGCTGTAGATTTGCTTCTCTTAGCAAAATCTCTCTCCCAAGGTAAATCACGAAGTTTCATTATCAGAACACAATGAGGATATTAAGGCATGCCACAAATCTCAGAAAAATACACAGACACAAAATATTGATCCTATGCTAAATAAATTATAAAGAAAATGTGCTCCTTATGGTTCTTTCTGAATCTGACCATGTCGGGTTAAAGTGATTCAAAAATGCCATTTTTAGGCCAGGATTTAATTCAGATAACTATAGAAAGGTTGAATATTGCTGTTGATCACATCTGACTAGCGATATATTAATTGATAATTAATAAAAAATCTTAATGGCTTAAAATGTGAATTCATTTGCAAAAATGAATGAACTGAATACACTTTGTTGTACACCGGTAACGTATTCAAGACAATAAATTTGATACTTGATAACTTTCGTTCACAAAAAGATTTGTGATGCCATTTTTATTTATTTTGAAGTA
This sequence comes from Austrofundulus limnaeus, assembly GCF_001266775.1. Taxonomy (NCBI): domain Eukaryota; kingdom Metazoa; phylum Chordata; class Actinopteri; order Cyprinodontiformes; family Rivulidae; genus Austrofundulus; species Austrofundulus limnaeus. Next base: position 539,224 of record NW_013952413.1, on the reverse strand, counting down.
TAATTCTCTTACTAAGACAACAGACAGTTACAGTTTTATACAAGGACACAAACGCTGATGTTAAAAGGAAATAAATAGCTTTGGTTATAAAATGACTACATTTTGTTTGAGTAAATCGTTACATGTGACAAGTGATGGGTTTCCCCTCAATCTTATTTTTAAACTAAAAATTTTTCAACTTCAAGTCTTTCCATAGTCACTAACATCTTTCTGTACCTTGTAACAGAGAAGCCATATATGCACTGAACAATTATAACAGCAACAGAGTGATACTGTTTATTTTTTCTATTCCCTTCTCACCCTCTGCGGGTGGTCTCTTTCATCCTCTGAGCTCGGGTCCTCTACCAGAGGCCTGGGAGCTTGAGGGTTCTGCGCAGTATCTTAGCTGTGCCTAGAACTGCACATTTCTGGACTGAGATGTCTGATGTTGTTCCTGGGATCTGTTTTAGCCACTGCTCCAGTTTGGGGGTGACTGCCCCGAGGGCCCCGATGACCACAGGCACCACTGTGGTCCTTCCAGTTCCTCTCTGACGCCCTGGTATTTCTCCAGTTTCTCATGCTCCTTTTTTCTGATGTTGTGGTCACTTGGTATTGCAATTTTCACCACAACGGCTTTCCTC
>NW_013952413.1:534279-536458 GCF_001266775.1 Austrofundulus limnaeus | reverse complement strand
ATATATATATATATGACTTCAAGAAACACATAGAGCACTACTACCTTCACATTGTTGGTCGTATTAATAACATTAATTGCAACAAATACTTGTCTCAGGTCACTCACACAAGGTCTGAATTATGTAAATCTGCAATATAGCAATGCCAGGTTGCAAAGGGGCCTACATTGGGGTATCATCTAGCAAATAATTGCCCAAAACTGAACAATAGTGATAATCAAATATCCATTCCTACTTATGCATTTAAATAGGTCATTTTTTAAACCTGCATAATTTTCCCCCTTTAAGTATGAACTGATCTGACATCCACAAGGACAAATCTCCAGCACATACTGTCTTTTAATAGCAATACAGATTAAAGGTGTTCACACGTCGGTGTCAGGCATCACTGCAACATTTTTGTTATTCTGCACAATAAAGGCAAACCTAACAACCACTGCTCTGCTCTATGGATGACTCACATTTGATGCCAATTATAACTATCAGTCCTGTCTTAAAATGGTGCCCATCATCCTCCTCCTGCAGCAGACACATCCCCCCGAACCACCACGGCCGTGCATTTCAGCACACAGAACCGACCCGTTACATCCAGCACCGGCGGCATCCCCCGCAACCAGCCACAACACAAACGCCGCCAAACACACCGATACTCACGGCTGGGCTCGGTAGGACGACGAGCAGCCCGGACGTGTTCGAGCTCGTCTGGCAGCGGTGGCGTCGCAGCGGCGATATGTGGAATCATGGAGGAAGAGCGCGTGTGTGCGGCGGCCGGCTGTGATTTCTCCCACTGGCCATTTTGAAGTGCAGAGAGAGGCGGCAGGAATCTGATGACACTGCGCTTTAAAAAAAAAAAAAAAAAAAGACCCTCACACAGACGAGGACCGCTCCTAACACAGGCAGCGTCCGAGGACACGTCCGTCCAGTCTGGTCCAGCTCGACGTTAATATCGGGTAGGCTGCTCGAGTTGACAGACGCAAAGATGGCCAACAGCACTTTAGGAGCTAACGTTAGCAGGCTAATCACGTCTGCATGCCATTTCTTTTGACGGCTTTTTTTTTTCCCCTGAAAGGACGAGCAACCATGTTTTTTTCAGGCTCGGTTTGGTCTGTGGTTTTGATAACACGTGATTTAAAAATACACACGAATACATATATATTCAATACAATAAAACATTCACAGTAGCGTAGCATTTAGGTYCAATCGCATCTTAAACATCAGCCATATTCTGTGTTAAATGACATGTTCACCTGTTTAAAACACAAAGGCTAAACCGAAGTTGACAGACGAGTTTTTTTGACACCCCAAAGCTAACAAGAAACGCAAATTAATTATTTTTTAAAGTAATACATACTATTTATTAATACGCATTCAACTACGTGATCTTTTCTTTAAATGTCCAGGTAACTGATGAACCTGCTTGAACTAGCTCAGCTAACGTTAGCCTCCCAGCTAAGTTCCTGTCTTCGCTATCTGACAAGCTAACAATTCCGGTTTTCCAAACAGCATCATGCATTCTGGTAACATTTTAAACGCTAGACTATCGATAACTGTCAGTTTCAGTGTTGTTTACCTTCAGGGTGGGATATTCTTGTACTTTGAGAGCCATGGACAGTTGAGATGCTGTCTCCTGCACAGCCATCTTGGTTTTGTGGTTTTCTTGTGGTTGTTTGTGTTTTTTTTTTTCTTTCAACTCAGAATGGCTTCAGTGTTCACTACCGCCATCTAGTGATATGGTGCCAGTATTGTATCAGAGTGTTGTGAGAAACCAACCTGATTTAACATCATTAATAAAAAAAATAAAATATATAATATATATACTACCTTTCCAGTCCCCTGAAATACGTGAAGCTGGTATTAATTTCAAAATAATATGTTTAGGTAACAATATGTTTCATCTGTTATTGCCATCTTTTTAAAATATACAGCCACACGTGAGAAAATTATTACATTCTTTTTTTTATCCAAATTGTACATAAATCCCTTAGAAAAATAAGTAGAAAAAATAGAAGAAAGTATATGAATAAAGTAGTACATGACAGATTGGAGTTTTTCTGTGGTTGATGCAATTTCTTTAGAAATTAGGACAGCTGATGGCCCATACAACAAACTTTTTACAATTATTTTTGACCAATGTGTATTTTTTATTTGAACAAATAACATTAGTACAGTTATATGATTC
>NW_013952413.1:531239-533092 GCF_001266775.1 Austrofundulus limnaeus | reverse complement strand
ACATTAGTTAGCTTCTTATAGTTTTTTTTTTCCCTTTTTAACATTTTTTAAACTTCCAGTTTGTCCTGTCTGTAGCTGTGTTTACAAGGATATAAGTAATTGGAATAAATGGCCAATCAGAATAAAAAATGTGTCATGTACCCAATTGGAARATTCTGATCTGATTCATCTTGATCGGAATGAATTAATAATCCAAAGGAGAGGGTTGGTTTATGCTGATTTATAATCTAAACGACGTGCATGTAAACACTTATTCTGATCATGTTTGGGGGAAACTGACCTGACTGCACTATGTCAACCTGACAAATTTACACCTGGCTAGATGCTAATATATTGAGGAAGCAAAATTAGTTGGTTGGCGATACAACATTTCAATTAGAAACTTAGAAAGAGCTCAAAATTACTGAACACCTTGATGGTTGAAAGTGCAGGAACACTGGGTGCAGTAAAGTCTCCAGTTATTAAAACCTGGCCTGGGTCCATTCTGGGCGCTCAGAAGACACATATGATTGTTTATGTTCATCACGGATGTAGAACTTCTGTGCTTTTTATGGAAAGTTTACATCTCTGCGCATGTCAGTACTTCTACTCTGAATAAACAAACGCTTGTCATGATTGTGAAAGAAAATACTGTTATGCATGTTCGTTACCAGGATGTGTGCTTAACCATAYGGAGAATACACAAATGCATGGAAAAGATTATTAAAGARAAACCACACAAAATCAAAGAGCGCTCTTTGCTGAAGTCTGGTTTAATCAAGTGACCGAGAGTTCAGACCGAAAGTCAGGAAGTAAAATTGGTTTTAACAAAAGCTCCGAGGCGTGGCTCCGCCTGTTTGATTACGTCATCATTGAGGGGTCCCTGCTCGAAGCCACGCCTCCAGACATAATAATCTATAATAATAATGCTTTTAAAAGTTCAGTTATGTGTTGAATTTGTTTTCAGGCATGTAGCTATTAATATAAAAATCATCAAGTTAAGCAAAACAGTCACATTTAACAGTCATTACAGTTCTATCATTAAACTATACTATGTAAATGTAATTTAAATCAGTTATATAAACCTAAACCCTAATAATTTTTTCAGTTGGATTAATTAATTTTGTTTCCATGTAAACGACACAATGGGATTATTTAGTCTGAATACATTTCAATCAAAACAATTTGTGAATGAAAACGTAGCTCCTGCTTCCTTTTCTACCTCCTCTTCCTCTCTTACGCTTTCCTGCTGTCCCTTCAGTCTTTTACACCAGATAGCTACATCCTTCATGCCTGCGGGACCCCTCTCCACCTAGAGTAGATTAGATTGCTACATGCTGCAGTATCTGCTCTCGTCTCTGTAGAGGTATCCACATTGTTCTGCAGTTCACTGCCAGCATCTATAAATCCAATTTGTTCGTGTGTGTGTGTGTTAACCGTATGTGTGCGCTTGTATGTGTTAAGTTGCGTGTGTACAGCAGCATTATTTCACACCACGTGTATCAGTGCTATCCAACTGTTTTCCTTGCACCTGCTTGTACAAGAATGCATGCATTATAGGTCCTTTATACACTGGCGCTTGTATTACTGCACACAGGCAGACTTTTAATTACTTGGTGATAGCTCTGGATCTAGCTGGCTGTCAGTGTTGATAAGGCCGGGGGTTGGGAAGCATTAGTTGGGTTCTGCTGCTCGTCTTGCCTCCGCCTGGTGGATCTGCTGAGAGGGAGCAGAACCATTAGACACGCTGCAGTGAATACAGAGAGAAGGAGTGGGAGGGTGGAGATGTATGATGAGAAAGCCTGAGATGGAAAAAGAGCAATGAATGAAGAATGGGGGTGGGGGTCAGGCGTGTGTGTGTGTGTGTGTGTGTG
>NW_013952413.1:529379-531206 GCF_001266775.1 Austrofundulus limnaeus | reverse complement strand
GGGGATGGAGTGAGAATGGGAGAAGAAAAACGGGAGGGAAAAAGACAGAAAGTAAGATGGTGAGATGTGAAAAGCAGCAGGTAAAGGGAGAGGGAGGTGTCTGCAGATGAGGAGTGGGGGCACAGATAAATAAGAGGAGTAAACAGTGTGTAAGGGGTGATAAGAGGAGGACAGCGTGAAACGGCTCAACATCCATCCTCACCCACAACGCCGGTGAATATTAATGCTCAGACCGAACACGAGAAAAACTGAACTGTGAAATTAAATAAACGCAATAAAAGGAGGTTGAGGTTTTCCCTCTTATCTTTCCGTGTTTTTTCCTTGTTCACTGCCGAGCTATCGCAGTGGCCACTAATACAGATAAAAACTATCTTCTCTGGGTCTTTATTTAGAAGTATTAAATCTGTTTCTTTTGTGTCCTGGGGAGCTTTTGGCTCGAGTGTAAGAGGTAGCAGGAGTGGAGTCGCCATCTGCCTCGACAACAAGACAAATGTGTTTTCTCCTGAATTTCACACCAGGTTGTCAGTTTGAATTTGAAGCAAAGCATCCAACACATTGCGTGTAAAGAAAAAATGCAGCCAGTATTGTTACAAMATACGCTCCTGGATGCTGTTTTATTCCATATACAGTAGGTGTGGTGAGGTGACAAATTGCTTTTACCACAGAGGTGTTTGTYTGTCAAGAATTTAATCAGTTTAGCCACAGAACAAGCATTAGTTATTGAGCTGAATACTCTACGATTATTGCAGCTAGATATTAAATGCGCTTCGACGCTTCTTCTTCAAACACCAAAGTAGTTTACATCTAATGAAAATTTTATTGTATTTCCTCCTTACAAATCTCATAATCCCTTAGCAAATTATAAAGTTSCTGTTTTGATCACAACATCAGCATGTAAGCTTTTTCCCCCCCTCAGATTTGTTCTTGCTTTGTTTCAATTTAAAAGGGGAATTCACAGATTTCTAGTTATTAAGCTAAAATAAAGGCTTAGATGTTAGAATCAAAAAGTGAAGTTTTAGGTTACAAACAACAATAACAGAGTAAAAGCACTTAATTCTAGTTTAGTCTTGTAAAAAAAATGTTAAGTTTGTAATTAAACAGGTGGTGTTGGATGTGTTAAGGCTGGCCAAATGAAATAATGAATTATTATTAACTAAATTGCAGTCAGCCATACTGTATATGCTCCTTTGGTAATCTGAGGTTGGGAAAGAATTGTTTATAGCTGTGCCTCCACATTGTTTGGCTGCTGTTATTCTAGCAGCAAGCAGCTGCAGAACCTGCCAAATGCAATTTTGTAATGATCCGTACACAGCATGTACCATCACTAAGTCTCAATCGGAGTTTTCTGGCTCAGGGTCATCGAAAGTGATGTAAGAGATGCTGACACACTTAGTCTTAGAGGGTTAAGCCTATCTCAACAGCTCTGTGTCAGTGCTTAAGAGTGGCTGCAAGTATTACAATTTTGGCAAAGCAGGAAACAAATGTGCTGTATTTGTWTGAGTCTTTTGATTAATCAAAATGTTACTGAATGCCGCTTGGTTGAAAAAGCAACAAAAGCATATCTTTCAGCCTGTAAATGTCAACAACAAAATTCAGTTTTGATGTATGACTAATAAARTATTTGGTATCACGATCCATTAAAAGTGCTTCACCGCAGAATACAAATCTAGTCCTTCATGTAGAGAAGATGATTTTATTGACAGGCAGATCAGGTAAATGGAGAATAATGTACTATAAAATAAGCTGTTTTAGGTCTATAATATTGATTTGATTTGATTTATTTATTTAACAGGAAAAGATTATTAAAAATCAAGCCTGACTCAGCAT
>NW_013952413.1:525530-528346 GCF_001266775.1 Austrofundulus limnaeus | reverse complement strand
AGAATAAAGAAAAAAGTTTTATAATTTTTTTGTTTTGGTTTGGAACAACACGCCAACTGTGACATTTACCAGTGGCAAGAATGTGATGTAACCACCACTGCCATTAAACTATGTTGTCAGTTTGAGGGGGCATCCAAGGCTGCTTATTTCCCTGTCATTGTTGAGTATAGAGGGCTCTACAGCAGAGAGACTCCCGGCAGGTACAGGCTAAAGGGACTGATCCAATCATGGCACAGAAATGGGAAGTTTGAGAAATTGTTGTTACAGTACACCATTATATGTGTCTGACAGTAGAAAACAGGTGGATGAGTAACATTTATGCCTGTCTGCTCAATTGTTTGTCTGTTAGCAAATAACACAAAATATAGCCTCTACTAAAGGCCTGCAGAGATACATTAGACTGTTGCTTTTACTGAATCGCTTTTTACAAAAAAATCAAAAAGCATTGTTTCAGTGGGTATGAACACATTTGTCTGCATTTGTATAACTGCATGCTTTTAGTAAATGATGACATAAACAGAATTATTGCACAAATAAATTATTTGGTCATTTCTAGGATAAAAGTATGCTACAACAACATGAACACATTTGTTGGTACCCTTTAAAAAACTAATAATCCATGCATCATAGTCATGTTCTAAATTAAGTGTGACCTTAATTAGTGTCACAGGTGCCTTSAAGCATTTCATCAGCAATTCAGTCTATTTAGAGGGAACAAACAAGCCACTGTGTAGTTTGGTGTTGCTGCGTGCACCACACTGAACATGGAACAGAGGAAGCAAAGTCRAGCGCTGTCTGAGGAGCTCAAAAAGATTCTAGATATCCATGTTAAAGGTAAAGGCTACAGAACCATCTCCGAATGGCTTCATGTTGCTGTGACCACAGTTGCTAATGTTATTGAAAAATATAAGGTTCATGGAACTGTGGCCAACCTCCTAAGATGTGGATGCAAGAAACAGTAAGACAGTGTGGATGGTAGGAAAAAAGCCAAAGAATCCATCCAAAATCGTTTATACCAACCTCAAAGTGAAGGTATATATCTCTCTAATTACTCCATTTATTGTACAGTATTTTGAATCRTACATGGAAGAAGACCCAGAATGGCTCCAGTATTAGAAGAATTAAACATGACTTTCAACAAAACGCATGTTGACTGTGATGAGACATAACTAACTTTTTGGCCAGTCACATCAGTTGGGTTTTTAAGATTAATAGAAGGGTACCAGCACATTTCTCTGCAACTTTTAGAATCAATACAATTAAAGTAYAAATTCCTTCAAATAATACAAGAAATTATTTTATTTATTATTTAAGTGGTTAAAAGGTATATTTATTGTATTTATTTATGTTTTTTTTATTTCCAGTATCCATGTGCTGCATGATTTTATTCAAAGTGTTGATAGTGGGGTATAAATACAGCTCATTTATATCTGCAAAAATAGWGACTGTTCATATAAATATATATATTTAAAAATCTAGTATTCTTCAAATATTAATTTTCTGAATAAATATTATAGTTTATTTAAACATTTAAACCACTAAGTAAATAGAAATTAGGAAATTAATTCGATCTATCCATCATTCAATTAAAAGACAAACTAAATGTATTGTTGATACTTGTCTATTGTGATAAAAAATGTGTTTTTGACCTTTACAATAACTTTCCTGATATCAGCGGAACCAGTTCTTCAGCTTTTAGAGCCTCGCAATTGCATAACCCTACTTTTTTTTCTTTCTCCCTATCGTCTTTCAGGAAACAAAAGATGAATTTTGGCCAACATTAGCTCCTCCCCATTCCTGCTCTCTTTCACACACTTTGAACACACACAAATGCACATAAAATTTGAGCCATCTTCCCCAACTATCTCTTACTTTCTCTAGCCCACCCTTTCCTATAAATGCAGCAATCTCTGTGTCCACTTGTTTTTTTGGCTTCTTCTTTTTTGTGTGACAGTGAGAAACAGAAAGATTGTTCTGTAATAGAAAGTGAGAAAGGAAGGGGAGGGAAGTAGCTCGAGAGGCAGAGAGGGAAGGAGCGAGGGAGGGGGTAAGGCAGATAGAAAGCAAGCGAGCGAGCGGAGGGGACGGAAGGGAGGGGAGTGAGAGGGAAAAAAAAGGGGGAGCACATGTGTATGCTTGTCACTAAGGGGCTGGGAGAAGGACTAAGGGAAGCGAGGTAGCTGGCCACAGCCGCCATATGCTGACTGGATTCCTGTTCATGCCTGCTGAGTGAAGACTGCAGGTTTCTGTTGTGTGCTGGCTGGGGAACACACCATGGGAAGCTCACATCTCCTCAACAAAGGCATGCCTCTAGGTAAACAGCTAGCTTTTATGGGCGCACATTTGTGTGTGAGTGTGTGCACCAATATTTGTGAACTCAGTGTACATTATTTTTACCTTCTCCCCTCCCCCTTCTCTCTCTCTTCCTCCCTTTTTCTGTCTCCTCCTCTTTCTCTTAATTCTTTCTCACACTGTTATCTTTTTTTATAGCTCAGCCTCTTGTTACAGAAAAAAATGACTGGTCTTTTCTGTACAGCTCTGTGTGTATACATGTGTGTGTGTGTGTGTGTGTGTGTGTGTGAAAGGAAAATCTCTGCTATTGAATGCTTTTTGAGTACCTCGATTTGTGGTGACTGAAATAGACTCGCTCTCCTTCGAGGGCTAGCAAGGACATGACACATATTTCCCTTTTTATTGTGCTTCTTTTTATTGAGAGTGGTTCCCTGAAGTACACACACACACACACACATACACACACACACACACACACACACACACACACACACACACACACACACACACACACACACACACAC
>NW_013952413.1:510009-525520 GCF_001266775.1 Austrofundulus limnaeus | reverse complement strand
CACACACACACACACACACACACACACACACACACACACACACACACGCACACACACACGCACACACACACACAATTTTACCTGCGTGCACACACAAAAGGGAACTCAACTGACACACACGTTCAAGTTCAAATGCACACACTCAGAGCTGTATTTCCACATGTGTGATAAATACACCTTGTGATAGTGGCTGGAAAAGACTATTCTGGAAAATGGGATCAAGGTAGAGCTGTTCAGAAAAAAAAGAAAGAAAGCAGTGGAGGTGGGAGTCGGGTGTGAAGAGGCAGGAGGAGGGTGTGAGGACGTATGATTATCCAGCCAAAAGCTGAACTGTTTAATCTGTGGTAATGTAATTCTGGGCTTGAAAGGTCAATTCTCCCAAAAGCAAGCAGATACTATGAATGTGTGATGTCATCAACAGGCTGCGGGCTCTATCTCATGATGACATCAAAAATTGGAGTCTCTGATCTTTTATTACCTCCATCCTCTTTCGCCTTGAGGCCAAAAAAAAAAAAATCTCATCCATCCTCATTTACTTGAAAATCCAAGGTCACTTTGAATTATAGTATGAGATTTATCATTTTGAGATATTTGTATATAAATCTCTATAAGTCAATAAGAATAGCACTGATCATGTAATGTGTTCAACTCAGCCTGCCGTACATGGTGGTGGTCTGATCTTTGCTGTGGGTCATGTTTGATTTGACAGTAAAGGTCTATAACAGAAATGTAAACAGATGGCAGTCACCTTCTCATCACAGCAGAACACCCAAAATGTTCATAATAAAATACTAAAAATGCAGTTTTATTGTTTATTTAAATAACCTATTCTTTGACATTAGAAAAAAAATCTCATAATCCATTAATGAAATGAGTGTTATAGTTGGGTCTAAATGTTTTCCTTCTTAAGGTTGCATATCAGCACTTTAGTATGTTCCTGGACAAGAAGGAAGCTGCTGTAGTGACATGTCAGTTAACAGAAACCCTGTGAGATTAAATATTATTGCACCATTTCGATTTCCTGACTGGTAAATAGACAATGCAGCATAATTGCACCAACTTTAAAAAAAAATGCAGTTTGTTGCTGCAGTCTAGGAGCATATAATTTACAGCACTCCGTTGTGCTCGGCAAAGAGAAAGACTGTGGCAACAACAATCACAATGAGCTTGGTCTATTATAAGACGCGCGGGTGGAAAAAAAGCTCAGGCTATAAACATAAGCAGCAAAGAAAAAGCCTCACACTAMTATTAGATATAACATRATGCATCCCACAAAAATAAAGTTCWAGTTATTTCAAAATAATTACCAGAGAAATGCAGTCTAGACAGATAAATAATATCATCATGCACAGAAAAATAAYCTATAAAGTAACGTGCAAAAGCATCAGTTAGTAAGTAGGCTATAATTTCAGTTGGACGATCTGATGCAAAGCACTAATTACTTGACTACCTTCTTTGTTGTAGCAGCATCATAAACACTGTCAGGAACCTAAAACTGTAAATAAGATGACAGTTCAGAAATAAGCTCTGCTWCATCAACTGGCAGAACTGACACCTGTGGGCTTCTCTCAACTGATCGTCCCACGTGAACACTGYTTTCTGGAGAATGAGCAAAGAATCTGATCTGGACTATTTCCAAAGTTGTCACCCCCCTGGTGCACCTCACAACATCTGGCATAGAGGATGCAAGACTGGATGCAAAAATTGAACTACAGAGAGCTTTTTTTAACAGCATGTCAAGAATGGAGGGGGAAATAACTCTGACTGTTGGTTTGTGTTGAAATTAAAATTACATAAATTTAATAAATCTACAGTAAAACAACACACAGAAGAGAAGAAAATGGTACAAAGCAGTAACAAGCACACTCTCAGTGCACACCCTGGCATATTTGCTGCATTCACACATTGTTTCACGCAGCAATCTACCTGAAATAATATGAAGGAAAAATTCCAAATATCTATTTGGAGTATGCGTGTTGTGTTTGATGTTTTTTGCKTTTTTTGCTAGAATTCTGTTTGTAATCTATCAACGACCACCCGTGGATCCCAGAATGAGAACAAAACAAACTAAATTTAATAAATTACTTCAATTTTTAATGATCCATTTGGAGGGCAAACTTATTCTAGTGTAAGAATCAAAACTTCAAATTTTGAAATTTAGACTTTATTTCTGCATATTAATATTTAATCCATTAAAAGGACTGGCAATCWTGCTTCAATCTAGCAAAGCTTGGCTCAAAATGTAGTATTTCCAGTAACGCAAGAAATGTTGAAAAGCAAAATATCACCTTAAGATATGCAAATAACTTGTCAAAAAAAACTTACTGGTTGAAAGTATTTTGCAACTGCAATGAAAAACAGTAGCACCTTTTTTCAAAAAGTACTTCATGTTTTCCAATCACATAAAAATATCAACCTTTTTTTTTTTACATTTTAAGCGCAGCAGAGATAAACTTCTRTATCTAAGTCTTCACAGTAATTATACTAAGAAGCTACAAATGATGTCTTCTAATCCTTAGTGTCTAAAAAGGCTTCCTATTCTAAAAACTGAGCATTTTTTACACTTATCTGCACACTTTATTTAGCTGTTTTGCCTCCGGTGTGTTTTTGTAATGGGAACAAAAAGCTGATAAACCTGAAGTAGTTTGTTGACACTACCTGAAAAAGAAGACCTTGTATGGATGCCTGTGTGTACAAGAGTCTGGGTGTGAGAGACCTGCATGGCGATCGTGTAAGCACTTGTTTATATCAAATATCGCAGTAGTAGTTAACCAGCATGACAGTGTGCTGAGCGTACACCTGTATTCCTGTGGATGAAGGTGGGGCAGGATGTATATGTGGGGGCACATTAAGGCGGGAGGACTTTTTTGTGGAAGATATTCGGCCTTTTAATCTCTTCTTTTTTTAAGAATCGAGTTGTGGGTAGGGAGAGATTGAAGAAAAAATGAAAGGATAAAAGTCTGGTGATTCATCAAACTTCCTGATGGACAATTATTATTATTTTACAAATAAATATAATCTATAATGATACAGGTTTTATTTTCAACAGGGCAGCAGACAGAGACAGTGAGAAAAAGAAAATGGCACGAGAGATAAAGAAACCCTGGGGAAGTCAAACTGAAATGAGAGATGTAAATCTAAAMAGGAGGGAACAATATACAGGAGAATGGTAATATCAACACTGAGGGGATGAAAGACAAAGATGAGGGCTTTCAAGCCACACTATGTCACAACACGCCACAAGAGTCACGAATGCTATAAATCTGACTTGTAGTGGCTTGATGCTCGGCTCCTGCAGTTGTAGACGGATCGCAGGTGACAGATTTGCTTTTCTTCCTTTCACWGTGAAAAATATTAAACACTGCAGCTGAAATATTTTAGCTGCCAGGGTTCCGTTTCTGCTCCTAAATATAAAACCAACTTAACATTTAGAAGTTTGCATATTGTTTAGTTCAGAGTAGGCTTTTTGTTGCATTTCATAGTCAAGAGTGGGAGTTCATAATATGTCAATCATTTAAAACAGAGGTTACACAGAACACRTTTTTCTAAACTTTAACCTCGACTCATCTGTTCTAGCAGTTTCAAACAAGTGTGGCTTTCTTGTCGACAATGTACACTCGACAATAGCTTCCAATAATGCATGTTTTGCTCGTATGAATGTTGATAAAACCATCTTTTAAAATGTTTTAATGTTCAGCAGAGATCTTAGATATCATATGCTCAAAATATATTTTCAGAGTCCATGCAGATTRCACTTTTTCAAGGGCTCACAACTTTTGTATTTTTCAGTCTTTGAGGCACTGAAGCATAGTGATCAGTAAACTCTTGATCAGGCTCTGATTTGGATTATTTATCTGCAATGCCTAACATTTCCATGTGAAGTAAAAATTGAGCTCAAAATCATAYACAGTAGCATGAAAATGGCATTAAGTGTGTATGCCAACATCATTTTTCTGTGGCTCTAATTTTTAACTAGTAGATTGCCTAAATGTCTGTTCTTTGTCATCTTTGTTGGGTGACAGTCTGACATTATTGTGTTTTTCCTTGAGAACAAAGCCTGTGATGCCTTTTTTTTTTGCCTGATCCAGGCAGGCTGCAAGGCTCTGAAGGGTTCTCACGCTACAGCCCCTAAAAGTCATTGGCAAATGGTTTTCTCCCAACTCTAAATGTCAGAATCATTACTACTATTCTGGTTTGTTTAAGAAGGCGATGTAATATGCTGCATCTTGGATGTTACAAAGTCTAGTCCCTTAAGCATAAACTTAACATGCAAATCACCTCTACTAATTTGCTGTATTGCCTCTAAATGTATACAAAATTAATAAYGTCGACTCTAAATTGAACTAACTCCGCAGAGAAACAGAGCTGAGGCTGTGGACACAGTTGACTGTCAAGAGGTCTGTTTGCACTGTGAAAGCTCCCAGCAGTTAGCCCATCCCCAGGCTACAGGGGGCAGCGGGAGCAGTGGATTATTAAAATAATAAGAGGCAGAAGAATGAATGGAAAAAGGTTTAAGGATTGAGAGAAAAGCCTGCCAAGTATTTAATTCTGTGAAGGTGTTAAAGAGTATTTAATGTGAAGGAAACGCAGTGAGAAACATTTCATAAAAGARGCCAATGAAAAAATGAACATTAGATTTTGTTCATTTTAGGAACTTGGAGATGTTTAATAATTCTAGTGCGGCACGACGGTTTGTGACTGTGGACAGGACATTGTTTTATTATATAGTACGACTCAGCAGTCAGTAGTGCTGGTCCTCCCAAGGTCATGCACGGGGCTGGAATGAGAGTTATTTCCTGAACCAAGTATGAACCAGAGAAATGTCTGGAATCTGTGCTCCTTTCCAGAAACACAACTTCACTGCAACGCTGACTAGAAGAAGGGATTATATTATGAGGTGAAACTCTTGTCTKTTTAATCAGAACGCATCAGTTTTGAGTCACACAGTGGCTGCGAGTGTTTCAACCTCAATCAAATCTTGCGAACGATTGGTTGCTTGTTTATAGGAGTACCGTGAATGGTGCAGAAAGTGTGCAGCCATATTGGAGTCTCTGAGTTATTTTTGCTGAATTCAAATTTCTGAGCTATGCACCATAGGTTTTGTATTGATGTGTAAGTGCAGCTGCCTCCAGGCAAATCCTATTATGTAAAGCTAATGTTCTACCAGACCATATTAGGCACAGTGAAGGGGGATTTACAGTTTTTTTGTAATGGTCTTAACGCACGGCAGGGTTGCTCATCAGATCTAGTTTCATGCCGTAATCTGACGACTTTGATTAGTAGACAAAAACTGATGGATGAGCCTTGCTAAGTTGTGAGCTGATTTGGCATCAACTGAGTGCCAAAGAAATACCATCTATTACACTTCTTTGTGTTCATTACTTAAAACAATCAAAACTAAAGTAATATCAGTGACTGTGTGTTTAAGCGCGAAGCACGAAAGATATTTATAGTCACATTGTAAATAAAAATGGGGAAATACATTTTTCTTTTATACAACTTTATCTGCACTTCAGTTTTTAGTGTTTGACTGTTATACACAAGCCCCTTTTCTATTTACTTCTCAAAGATACAGTTTATTTTTGCTACAGGACCACACTGAAACTAAAATTAATATAATCGCTGCATTTATTGTTTTACCAGCCATGATAAAGAAAGAAATAGCAAAACTGAATTACAATAGTTTCAGAGTATACCGTACTGACTGATTTATTATAAACTTTAGTAATTAAAATATAATGCTACATTTCAACTCTAATTCAAAGAGTAATAACATATGTTTCAAAATTGTATTTTTTGTCTATTATTATTAAAATACAAACCTGAGAATGCAATCCTTTAAATTAGAAAGTTATAATAAATTGCAAGATAAGCTCCAGAAGAAATAAAATCTTACAAGTCAATACTTTGTAAAAAAAAGAAAATGTATAATTAAGAGCCAGTCTAAGTTAYTTAGATGTGTTGATAATCGCTGCTCAGAGAGGAGTGTTAATATTGTTGTCGTCTTCTTGTAATTCTCTTGTACAAGCTTGGAAATCAAAATACTGTAAAAAAAAAATCCCACAAAATTCAGATGATGTATTTGCTTTTAATGATKACTAATTTCTCAAGAGTTTTCAAAAGATTTTTGAGTGAAACAACAGAAAAGGGTTTTCATGGAGATGCCAGCACGATCAAAGATGAGCTCAAGGCAGGAACAAGTGATGGGTCGAGGCTGCAGCATCAGCAGAACATCTTCAAGGAGGCTGTCAAAACTTCACACATCAAAAAAATCCCAACGGCGCGCACACACAGTCACGGCTACAGACTTTCAGCTGAATCTAAATGTCTGTCTTTCATTTATCTTGGTTCAGAGTTAGTCTGGAATGATTATTCACTGAATTATGAGAAAAGAGAAAAAAACTAACAAAAGATTGAATATTTAAGGAAAACTAATTAACGCAACTTCCTTCTCCCACTTTTCTTGTTAAAMCTGAACACTTGAGGGTTTGTCTAGCACATGTCTTGTTAAACGTCACTTATCTTCAGGTCGAGCCCAACAGCAGTCTCAGTGTAATCACTAAATCTGAAGTGCTAATTAAAAAGAAAAAAAACGGTGCTATGGTTGCAGGAGAGCCTTTTTCTTATTAAATTCAAGACGGATTAGAGTCAGATTTCAGTGAGTGGCTGTTTCTTATCATCTCATTTTCTGTTGCTCAGACTGACAGTAATGTTTAATGCATTTCTTTTATATATTTATTTATAAAAGAGATTCCTTTTAAAAACGACACACATGAGTCTTAGTTGAAGTTAAAATGTATCCATTCTTTTTTGTTTGAAAAAATATTTCATCATATTTAAGTAAGTGGATCCTAAAAGTCACTCTCAGGTCACTCAGAGGCCAGTATTAACAATTGCATAAATATGTCTCATTATTATACCTTTGTTGTTTAAGGCAAATTTCCAGGGTAACTATGATTTGATAACTTTCTGCCAAATACAAATACATGTGTTCTACTTTAAAGTTTTGCAACTAAAAAAAAACTGATAAAAACAGTGAATTAGAAATAATGTCAAATCTCTGAATTAAAATGTAGCTGCTCCTCTTTAATTTTGCTCTTTTGACTTTTTCTTTCTTTCTTTTTATGTTTAGGCATAAGACCACCCATTATGAATGGGCCCATGCACCCACGACCCTTGGTGGCGCTGCTGGACGGGCGTGACTGCACGGTGGAGATGCCCATCCTGAAAGATGTAGCAACTGTAGCTTTCTGCGATGCTCAGTCCACACAGGAGATCCATGAGAAGGTAATACACAAACCAGGTACATCTTTAAACGACAATAAACTAAAAATAATAATTAAAATCTGCTGAACATCTATGCAGCTTTTGGTGTGTGACATGAGCTCTGGACATTGTAATGACATTGGATGGACTGATGGACGGACAAAAATTCCAGAAATGGAAACATAACAAAATGTTTTGGTGCAGCACARAATAAATGCCATTATACCTTCATCTTTCTGTAACATMTTTTTTCTGACATTTTAAACTCATAAAACATTCAGAAACTCTGCTCCCAACACCTCTGAACCACTCTCAGACTTGTCAGGTGAAAAATCCACCTAAGTTAAAAGTGCAATTTGCAARCTGTGATGCAAAGTTGGATAAATTAAGTCTGTGTGATCTATTTAAATACCCCCCTTCTCATATTTTTGCACTATAAAAAGAACACTATGATTAAAACAGTGATCATCACACATGGGACTCTGAGCAATTACAGCAGTAACAGGTGCAATGCAATAGACTTTGTAATGATTGTTTAATTTCTTATAGAGATTTTTTTTGTTTGTTTTATTCCCCTTCTGTTCTTTGTTGCTGCTGGAAATGTAATTTCCTCGAGGGAACCTCCCAAAGGGATCAATAAAGGCGTATCATATGGTATTATATCGTATCGTATCGTATCATATTGTATCATATCGTATCGTATATTCAACAGTGCCAGGCACAATAATCACTTTTCAGGCACAGATGAAGTGCTGMACTTTGATAATAAACACTTACTGACACAAAGTTGAACCAGAGGAACTTTAATAGCACTTGCGAAAATGAATAAAACGTCAGAAGAACAAAGACGAACCAAAACAAAGAATCTATAAATGGTCCGAAGACTAATGTTAGAATGTGGGTCATACTCAGATCTTTCCACAGCCAACACTGGAGAGTAATTAGGTTTGTGTGTCTGGCAGGGTTATGTCTTGTTCTGGGTGTCTGCCAGGTGCACTCACTGTGTGAGCGTGCTCAGTAGGCCACAGCATGGAACAAACAGATGGCTCATCCTCTATCTGTTGCTCTGTCTCTCCAAAAAGCAGGCACCTCGCTGTGTAATCAAAACGGCCTTTTTTCTGCTGTAATTGAACTTCATGTCAATTTCATTCCCTCACACTCATGAAATAGAGGGCTGGCAATGTTAGAAAGAGGTCACACAATTAACTGGGAGCCAATCAAGAGGTAGGGGCTAAACTGCTTCGCAGAAGGGTGAAGTCTCAATCTATATGAAAATCAAATCAAATAGTTCAGACTCAATATAGTTCAGTATCAATTAAGACCCTAAGAGATCATTTTGATGTGAGGTATACAATAAGAAAACCTTCCTGATGTTAAATTGCATGGTATTGCCACATTTCTGCAGCTAAAAGTTCACAATAATTATATTCAGACATTCTACCTTTTAATACCTAAAAGAAAACCAACCTCCCCCCACCCCCATCAGTTTTATCTAGCCTGCGTTGTGTTTCCAGGTCCTGAATGAAGCTGTTGGAGCTCTGATGTACCACACCATCACTCTGATGAGAGAAGACCTGGAGAAGTTTAAAGCTCTGCGCATCATCGTTCGCATCGGCAGCGGTTATGACAACATAGATATTAAATCTGCCGGTGAACTCGGTATGAACAAACGCACAACCACACATACCTATGTACTGTACACGAGAGGAAATCCCAACAAAGGGCTGATCTTTGCTTTTTGAAACATCCTGTCTGTATTTCTATAGAAGCTCTTCTACCATTTCATCTGCTGCCAGCTTGTTTCTACCAAAATCCCTTCAGCATAGACTAACATTTGAACAAAATTTCATACCTCTGTCCAAAAGACAAAAAACAAAACTATTACTAATTCTTATCTGCCCTGTGATCCAACAGGCATAGCTGTTTGTAATATGCCAGCGGCCTCAGTGGAGGAGACGGCGGACTCTACACTCTGTCATATCCTCACGTTGTACCGACGCACCACCTGGCTGCACCAGGTTTGTAGCTTTGTGTAACAGATAAGAGACTCGTACAATCTGAAGACAATAATACTGAATGAATTAGCTATAGGTGCATGTGTATTTGGATATCAAAATTTCAATTTGGAAAATAAATTAAACTGACAGCACAATTAAAACACAGATTTTTTTTTTTTGGTTAGATTGTGGGCTATGTTTAAATGATGTCAAGGTAAAGTGTAGAAAATACAATAAAATGATTTGTTCCTCAAAAAATAAATAAATAAAAGGACTTAGCTCCACGTTGCACAGTCGTGACAGGAGTTTTAGCCACATCAACTTAAACAAATACGTCTTTGTTGTCTGGTTCATATTTGAAAGTGACAATTAATCAATAATGCCTTCAGGCTCTGCGGGAGGGAACAAGAGTTCAGAGTGTGGAGCAGATTCGAGAGGTAGCATCAGGAGCAGCGAGGATCAGAGGAGAAACTCTGGGACTCATAGGCCTTGGTAAGCAACAAAAAACATTTTGACTGTTTTGTTTTGTCCAATGAAACAAAACTAGCTGTATGTGTATGTACGATTGTCATCAAGCCTATTCTTACTATTGCTTATACTCACAATGCAACTTAATTAGTTTGTGAGAACTTTGGACTGAGTGGAAATTTAATATTTTTTTCCACTCAGTTTTTATTTTGGGGAAGTTTTGCCCTTAGCTCAGCTAAATTGGTTTCCAGAGGAGTTATGGCCAATAAAAAATAAGCGGATTAAACACAAGCAGAATGCATATCTCTTCTCTGTACAGTTTGAGAGGCTTTGGGTAAAAGATAGGTAAATGTGTGTCGCCAGATAATTATGTAATTGGTGAAAGTTGGCAGCTAAAATGAAAACATTTGTAAAGATCAAAAGTCAAACCAAAATGAAGCTATTTCTTTAAGACAATTAGATATAACTGCCTTTGAACTATAAAACACCTTCTAAATCTGATTAAATACAAAATAAAAACAAATATTCCTCACATGATAAGTGATCTAAATGTCCACGTTGTGTATTGGTGTGTTTTTAGGTCGGGTGGGCCAGGCCGTAGCCCTCCGAGCCAAGGTTTTTGGCTTCAATGTGATTTTCTACGACCCTTATTTGGCCGATGGCGTAGAGAGATCCCTGGGACTACAAAGGGTCTCCACACTACAGGTAAACCCACACATCCTGTATGAGTGGGGCTACATTTGACACATCAGCCTAACAACTGCTTTTGTACTTTTTTTTCCTAAAACTGTCAGCTTCTCTGTGCCTCTAAACCACTCAAGCGAAGCAGTTTCTGAATTTTCCTGCCGGTTCAGCAACCTTACACTCTGTGGTCCAGAGGTTTTAGAATAATTGGTAGCTTGTCAGTTTCCAAAACTTAACTTCTTTATAAAATGATTAGGTTGCTGAGAATATAGTGACATAAAATACAAATACTGGTGATGTGTGGGTAAGATGTTTCTGATGGGTTTAAATTAGGGCCATTGAACTCCCATTACTCCTATAATTAAACTTCTACTCATATGTCACTAAATAGAAACACAATATGAGTGGGGGGTAGGGCTGTGTATTGGCAAGAATTTGACGATACGATACATATCATAACAGAGGGGTCACGATACGATATATCCCGATATATTGCGATACTGTAAGCAAGGCAATATATTGCGATATATTGCTTTTTTTGTCCAAAAATTCTATTAAATAAAAACCTCTAACTGAAAACAAAAAGAAAAAAAAGCTAATGTTTACTTACAATGCTAATGCTACCCTTACTCTCTGGCACTCAAGAGGTAGAGGAGCCAAATGGCTGGCTCACTGCTGCTTCCTAGTGGTCAGAGGCTGAACTACAACATAAAAATGAACGGTTGGCAAGAAGGTTGACATTTTAAACCTTAATTAAAAATTGATACAGGGCTTCAGAATATCGATACAGTATCCGGAAATGAAATATCGCGATATTTCAGTGTATCGATATTTTCTTACACCCCTAGTGGGGGGGGGGGGTATATTCAAACAAAAAAGTCTAAATCCAGCAACTTCTTGCTTATTTTACTGTCCTATGTGACATGTTGTGGCTTCAGTCTGAGCTAAAGAGGGGGACTTTATACAAATATCAACAGAAATGGTTAAAAAAGACAATACAGTGATGAGTATTTTCATTATATAATTGTCTGTTATGATTTTACAGTCAACTCATAATCTTTTCAATATATTTAAATGATTGAATACACAAACCTGTATATCTATACACATTAACAAAGACAGGTTTGTTAAAAATAAATAATTTGTAGCTGCTGTTGCCACATCCCTGCAACAAAACAAAACAGCGAAGAAAATTAAAAAATGTTATGAAGTGATAAAAAATGGAGATTAAGACAGACCGCTGCAGAGAGTTTATTAAAAAAAGGCAGCAGCAGCAGACAGGGAGACGAAATGGATGGATTTATTGACTCTCTGCCTCCTCAGGATCTGCTCTTCCACTCAGACTGCGTCTCCCTGCACTGCAGCCTCAACGAACACAACCACCACCTGATCAATGACTTCACCATCAAACAGGTACTCTGACGAGGCTGGACATCAATTTATAAACCTAATTATCCACATTTCACAGCAATACATAAATAAAGGAGTAGATATTCACGGCTTATGGTGCTATACAATGAAATAAGACAAAAGGTTTGGATGGAAAGTTACGAGGATGTTACTTTAAGGGATTAATGTAGGAAATATTTAATGATTTACATACTGTTTTATTATTATCTTACTATGAATAGTTAGTTTCATTAAATATCTTATACATTTACAACTTTAACAATATGTTCAATCTGTATAATGGTGTTGAAGATGCGTCAGGGAGCGTTTTTGGTGAACACGGCCAGGGGGGGTCTGGTGGACGAAAAGGCCTTGGCTCAGGCGCTGAAAGAGGGGAGGATACGAGGAGCTGCTCTGGATGTTCACGAGACAGAACCTTTCAGGTAAACACGGTTTCTAAACATACTGTAGATCCACGCCGCTCTAATTGTGAGTCACCAGACCACTTCTGCACTTCACCTTCATACATGCTGAATGGACTTGTTGCCTGGCAAAAGCAGCTGTACCCAAGGAGTCTTTGCTCAAAAAACACACAAAAAAACTTTGTCCCAATCTGTTTATAACCTCATCTAATTTGATACAGAATTCAAAACATTTCATTTTACATTGCATTCAAACTTTAAAATAAGGCTTTAAGGTTAAAAAAACGAAATATCAGAATCTAAAATGTGACAAATTTCTGCTTTTGTTATAAAGAATATCTTCATACTTTAGTTGTTTTTAGTGTCATGATAATTGTTTCTTAAATTTCAGTCAAATAACTTGATACTGATGAACAAAATGATTCACAGCAGCTCAAACTGACTGTCTCCTTTGTTCTTGTGCCAGTTTCAGTCAGGGTCCACTGAAAGACGCTCCCAACCTGATCTGCACACCTCATGCTGCTTGGTACAGCGAGCAGGCATCACTGGAGATGCGAGAAGAGGCAGCTAGGGAGATTCGAAGGGCTGTGACAGGTTAGTGGACACGCACACCCATGGAAACACACACACACACAGGCTGACTGAAAACATGACATTTTTAACCGTTCGTCTGGCAGCGAAACATAAATGTGACCCATCACATTGAAACGAGGATTAAGTCCAAAAGTGGAATGTGGAGAAATAGGCAGATACAGGCTTTTGATTCAAATGTGTGCAAAAATTGCATTTTGTCAAAAATATATTGAATTAATGCCTTTGAAGGAATTTATTAGTTAGTTATGGATTTGAAGCACCACACTATTTGTCTTAGTTTCCTTTTTAAGGTTTTATGTTTATAAACTATTGTGTAACTATGGTTATGCCTTGATTAAAACAGGTTTAGTTACATGGCCGAAACACCTTCACAACACATAATAAACCGTTATAAAGCCATTAGGAAATATATTTGCTGTACGAGTTGCCTGCRATTCAGCCGTAGGCCAGTAGTGGGCGTACCAGGCACTGAAGATCCCTGTATAAAAAGACCGGAACTTGCGGTTTCAGGCAGCGCAGCTTGGAGCAATAAAAGCTTCCCTCATTACCAGATCTGGGTTGTATGTTTCCARTTCTCTTCACATTTTAATCTATTCAATATTTATGTGGATTCGTCTCTATTTCAGTTAATGAACACTAAATTTTCTTAGACCTTATCAATGTATCAATTGAACGAACTGTCAGAAATATAATCCTAAAAATAATTTTAAAGCATTTTTTTGAGCTGTAACAACAACAAAAAAAATTATTTTGAGGAAAAACATCTTAAAATTTTGAATTTTTCCCTGTGAGCCAGCAATGTTCTTGTTTCTTTCCAACTGGGAAATCTTAATATACAAATTGACATAAAAAATACTAATAAATTTACATAAAATTAGGATTCAGACCAAACATTTTTGTATTATCGTAACCAACAGGACAAATYAAGTCATATCACTGSAAAAACTTATGATATCAGAATGATCCAGGTATCAAAATGTAGCTTTTAATTTCAGGAATCTGAAAATGTAATTAGGTAATTTTGACCAAATTTGACTTAATCCTCATTTCGATATGATGTGTGACAAATAGTTCTTGCCCACTGGCTGGTTTTCCTTTATATATTAGTTCATTCACGTTTCTTTTCTTTAATTTATTTATTTTTTGTCTTTGTTTGTTTTGCTGCATTTTTTCCCCTGTTTTCAGGTCGTATCCCTGACAGTCTGAAGAACTGTGTGAATAAAGAGTTCCTCACCCCAAACAACCACTGGGCAGGAGTTGACCCAGCTGCAGTCCACCCTGAGCTGAACGGCGCCTATCGGTAACAAACGCCACCGAAACGAGCGACCCGTAGTKACGTTAGGATTGCACTTTTCTATTCTAAAAAAGAAGACTTTACAAATTGTCTTAGTAAAGATTTCAGGGTTGTAGATTTACAAAATATATGAATTATGTGTTTCTTTTTTAGAKCTAGTATATCAGAGCATGTAGCTGCTCTGTTTAATTCACAGCATCTTAGCGCTCACAAACAAACATATTAGGATGAATTAAGCTGTATTATTAGTATATATAGGTAGATATGTGCGTAGCTTTAGGAATTAAGTTGAAGATTCACACAAAACAACATGTTTAATACAAAAACTAATTTCTGAGGATTGTTTTAGGCAGGGATTTACACAGAAATCAACATTACAATCCAAGTCCACAGCTTCCAACGTCAGCCCAGTCACCCCTCCCTCGTATGTACMGTGAAAAATACAGTTTGCTGCTTTTTATAAAGATATATTATTTTCCCTCCTTCATTTTTACCCACCACTAGGAKCCTTCCATCCATGGAGTCTGTCAGTTTCTTTATGTGTTCAGTATCAATTTCTGCTGAGGTGTCTTGTCTTCCTTCACAGTAAATCTCACATTAGAGACGAGCCCACGAGTTGTCAGAGGATTTAAGTCAGGTGAGGAAGGGGACGAGGTCATTACTCTGTTGCCTCAGAGACCTTTGCTAGCTAACCCAACAGTGTAGTTCGTAGATTGATGCGAAGGAGCACTTTCATGCARAGAGATCATAAACTTCCTGAGTAACGCTGCACACACTTGAAAGACAGTGAATCTGTTCTACCAAAAGAGAGATGATGYCTGTTCTAGACACGCTTTGAAGTTTATGGAACGTGTTATTCCACAAAMGGTAGATGCGCTGCAAGATTTACCGAAACAATCTGCAACAAGATATTTTGGAGCAGTGCTTTTCAAAGCCAGCAGTGAATTTTAGAGCAGCGCTAAATATTTGATGAAACATCTTCAAGTTGTCTAAAGGTTTTAGAATTCCTTGTCAGAGTTTATATCATCTAGTATCTTATCAGGTTTTTTTTTTTATTAAAGTTAACAAGAGTGAAACCATGGTAGTCTTTTATTTTTCTTGTTAAAACACTGATGTTTATTTTGGTTTCACTGCCTCAGCATATTTAGTTTATTTTAATGCCATCTTCAACTTGCAGATGATTAAATATGGCTATCATTAGTTGTAGTTATGTCTTATTCTTTTTTATTTATTTGAGCACATCTCTGAGTAACAACGCCTCATTGAGTTTAATACTTACAATAAGACAGGATTTAATTCTGGAATGTGGCGACATTAGAGCTAGTTTTGTTCCAGTATGGAAAGCTTAGCTCTTAATTGTTTCGGTTTTATTTTTTACTTTTAACATGTCTCCCCAC
>NW_013952413.1:505107-509939 GCF_001266775.1 Austrofundulus limnaeus | reverse complement strand
CCTCCACCCGTTGAAGGCATCGTGCCAAGCGCCGTGCCGATCGCACACACCCTCCCGCCTGCTGTCACGCACCCTCCTCATGCTCCGTCTCCAGGACAGAACACAGTGAAACCACCAGAGGGTGACAGAGAGCAGCATCCCAACGATCAACTGTAGCCTCTTTGCACACAGACACACACACTCGCCCGTGCCGACCCRCAGCTGGAGGAAGTGGCCACAGCAACGGGTGTCGATAGCGATAAACTCCCAAATGATAAATTGTTACCAGACAGGTTCAAGTTGAACTCTAGACTCTCTGGCAATTGCTTTCTAACAGACATGTCACACTCCAAAGAAGAACAACGTGGGGGATAAAATAAAAGTGACTTAAGAGGATTAGATAACTGTTAGATGTTGTAATCAAAGAACAAGACATATATCCTCAACCCCGACAAGAATTTGATGTTCTGCTCACAGACAGATCTTCACATTCTCAACCAGAAGTAAAATATATAAATATATAGCTTATATCTGTTGATTTGGGGAGAAAAAAAAACTGAAACAAAAATCACTGTCTTAGACTGTAGTGTCCAAAGTTAGAGGGGGTGGGTTTCTTGTCTTTCTCCTTTTTGTCAATGTCCTTTCTTTAGTTTGATGTGCAAAGAAATAGGTTATGAAATGAATGCAACCTGTCTGTAAACTGGTTTTAGACTTACAGCAAGAAGATCCTGATTTTTTTGTATTGCAGTCTTTAAAAAGTGATCTCCCCATGTAACCAAACTGGTTTAAGAAAACAATATCAACCTTTTTCTGTTTTGTGTCCCCAAATTAGCAAAGCCCCCTAAAAAGAGGCAGCTTTTTGCACACCACCTCAGGAAATTAAGTTTCCGCAGTTTTTTTATTTTATTTTTTTTTTACATTTTGTTTTATACATTTTTTATGCCACTTAGTGCTTTTGTTTTTCTACCCGCTTGCCTTTTTGTGTCTTGCTACATTAGAAAAACAAACTTTAACAAAGAGATAAAGTTGATCTAATGTTTGCGCTTGTTGGTTTTGTTTAGAGAGCATGTCATTTTGCTCTTGGGACTTGTGTAAATGTTTGGCCCAAGTTAGAGGAGTAGTGGGAGGACTGGCTGTGGAGAAGTGGGAAAACGGTATGCTTGTTGGGATGTTGAGTTTTTGTCTTAGTTTTAGTTCATAAATTGGCACAGTGGTACGCTGAAAGGCTGTAAAATCCTACACAGTTTGACAAAACATCTTTTATAGAAGATATCTGTTTTTCTCTGATTTGAGGCTTCTTGTGTCACTAAGTTGTACAGCTCAGAGAGAACTGACAGTTTAAAACTTTGTTTCCATGTGATGCTTATCCAGTATTTATTGATGCTGCCTTTAGAGCCATGTGTCTAATTACACAACAGATTTACCATTTTATCTCTAGAAAGCTTAATTAAAAGACTACAAAGCTTAAAAGTTTTATCAACTTTCTAAAAGAAGAAACATACAACCTAAGCCTATGGTATTCCACATACACAAACAACATTTCAGCACAAAGACGTCGACGTGAAGCACAGAAGCATGTCAGTTCCTTCAGACAGGCATCCCTTTAACATTTCAACCTGGATCTTCCCTAAGTATACCATTTAACCACCTTCTGTGGCCTCTGTGTCTATGTGTACATATGGTGTTCTGCCTGCCTGTGTCAATGTGACTTGGTTGTATCTGTGTCTAACAAAAAAAAAAAAGCAGCACTGGGAGAAGGGGTTCTAGCAAGTACTTTCCACGCAGCGCAATTACAAAGACTCCTATCTAAACTTCACATGGTAACATTCTGTAAAAGTTTGGAATGGTCCAAACGGAAGTTGTAACCTAGCTATAAATGGTGACGTTAGCATATTACTAGTGCAACTTCACAACCTTATTATTATTAATATTTTTTACATAATGATTCCAGTTCTGCTGTTATTAGACCAATCTTTTCTGGATCCCCTCCTACCAGCAGCTGAGTAGTATTAAAAAAACAGTTTACTGTTGCCTACCTGGTCTTCTTTATGGTGAGGTAGTAAGCGTAGCAATCAGGGATGGACATTTCTCTAGCCGTTGCTGAGCAATTTATAGGCAGCGTTGGATTTTCTTTGTCCAAAAGTCTCGAGTGAGTCCTRCAGAGGAGAAGGTACTGTCAGGATCAAACATCCTAAACTACAACTTAAACTTTGATCTTTATCTTTCTTGACAGGATGCCTGTCTTTTTGTGGAGGATAAACTCTTTGCCAGTTCCTTCTAAAAAAATWAATTCAAAACATTCCTCCTTCAAACCTATCGGTGCCACAATAAAAACAACAGCCATGCGTTTCAAGAGTTTRGGTGCTCCTTGAAATTCCATCCCTGGTAGTAACACACAGTCCACTGTTGCCTACCTTAGTCCCTTTTATGGTAAGTAGTAGGCGTAGCAATATACAGTATACATAATTTATATTCTAAAGTAAATATCATTATTTTTGGTCAAATAACATCAACCTGAAAAAGATACGTTTGTGACTGTTTGCATTTGTATGAATTATTTTAAAAAGAAATAAACTGTGGAAAGGTGATCCTTGTGTCTTCTTCTCCAGTTTTGTTTTGTTAATTTAAATTTTACAATTTAATAAAATAAATTATTCTCTGTTGTAAAGGATAGACATGCTTTTGAAGATGTTGAGGTTCTCCTTGGGAGTGACAAGATAGATAATATAAGGAATGAGATCATGAGAGGTGCAGCTGAGATTGAACAACTGGGAGATAAASCTTGGACATGTCCAGAGGAGGGACAGTGGGTATATTGGTAGAGGGACTTTCACCTGTTTTTTGGATTTTTACCTCCAAAAAAACAACTGAAAACAAAAAGATCAGGGTGGAAAACGCAAAGAAAAACTATGTATTTAACTTAGCTAAAGCACACAATTATAATATTTATGCTATGAACATAAAGTGACTAAATACGCTTCCAGCAGATGTCACTAACACATCCAGAAAACGCTACAAAAAAGAAAAAGTGCACTAGATTTAACACCTGAATCTGCAAAAAAACATGGTTTGTGAAAATATGCAGAGTATCTGTAAACTCTGTAACAAAAATGAAGTCCTCAAGAACTAAAGATGAATAAAAAAAAAAGACATTTTTGAATTACTGGTAATTTGAGTGAAAAAGCGCCAAAACAGAAACAAAAAAAAAAGCTTCAAGTAGATTTTTTAAAATTCCATCTTCAGCTTAGACATCTTTAATGTTGAACAAACTTTTCACAAGTTGGTATAAGTTGTCTAAAATGTAATAGTGTGACAGCACCTTTAGATAAAAACCTGGAAACAGTTCTTGCATAAACTGCCTAAGATTCCAAATATATAAAAAAAACAAAGCAAAGTTTCTTGTGARTTTCTATAAATTTTCCTTCAATTTTTAGTTTCCAGCATACCCTCAGAAATCTCCATCATGCTCTTATTTTCTCTSTGTCCTTTTCCTCCTTTTTGGTTCATTGACTCAGGGTTACAGTCCCAGAAACAGGCTTTCCAGAAGCTGGAAACCCAGAATGGTTCAATCTAAACCTCAGGGAGCAGGAGGAAGCAGGATAAGACCCAGATGCACTAAAACAGAAGAAGAAGAAAAAAAACACAGACAGAGGTTTAACTCGGCTAGCATGGGGACCTCAAAAGGGCACAAAGAGGAAAGAGAAGCTCACACGAGGCTGCTGGAGCTTGGAGGCAGGAAATGAGTGAAGCTCTAACCTTACGACCACAAACAGCCTTAGATTCATTTGCTGGAAATGTTGCACAAAACCATTCAGTATAATCTAGGCAATCACATCCTCCAGTGTAAATACTAGGTCTGTAAATTTAAGAGATGCTCCTTTGTTTTGAAGACATGGAAAATATGAGACAGATATGCGAATGACTAAACACTCTTTGTTTCTTTTGGGAATATCATTAAGCTGTCTCTGGGAAAGGCACAACACATTAATCAATGTTAGAGCGTTATCCTGTCTTACAGGGTCAACGGGGGAAAGTCGCTCCTTTTCCCATTCTGTGTGAAGTTATGCAGAAAACAAAACCCAAGCCGTTTAAATTAAACAACTTTTGAAAGCTGACACTGTCTTCAACATAACTACAATTTATTTTACTGAAATATAAGCTGTGAATGTATAGCAGCAATTTTCTCTGGACCTATAACTTCTACAATTTTTAAGACTGGTTCCATTTCTGGCTTGTATATAAAGATTTTTCTGTTKTGTGTGAGCTAAATTCAAGCCACTAAGGAGGAATTTACTATTACATTTACTCTGAAAACAAATTAGTCAAAAAACAAGTATATTTTCAATACAATATTGTATGGTACCAAAACTTTTGATTTTTTTTTCTTGTCTATACAGTAAGTGATCAAAATCAACAAGGTCAGAGGTGAGTTAAGAGTAAAAAAAAGCTAGGTTGATATACATAAATAATCTCATTTCATATTCATCCACCCGTTCTCTCCGGTCACAGAACAGTAACCTCCTCCACCTYCCACAAACTAAATTAAGGACCATGGGAGATCAGGCATTCTGCGTGGCTACGTCCCGCCTCTGGAAGTCCCTCCCTATACCTGAGAGCACTGCAGTCACTTGGCTGACTTTAAAAAAGGCTTGAAGACTTTTCTTTTTAATCAAGCCTGTTCTGACTCTGCATGATTTTACCACTGGTTTTAATTACATTTAACAGAGCTCGGAAGTTTTTTTAATTTATTTAATTTATTTTTTTAATAGTCGCTTGATGTTTGTAGCACTTTGGGATTTTTGTAAAAGAAAAGAGCATTACAAGTTAAATTTATTATTATTATTGTTATTATT
>NW_013952413.1:501882-504794 GCF_001266775.1 Austrofundulus limnaeus | reverse complement strand
GTATATATATATATACAGTGCCCTGAGATGACGTATGTTGTGACTTGGCGCTATATAAATAAACTGAATTGAATTGAATTCTTACAATTATTGAAGTTGTGCTGTAACTTTAACATTAACTGGTTGCTGATGGACAAGGAGAATAAAGATGGATTTTCACACTTCCTTTCCACATCTCCGATTTCTCTCTCTCTGCTTGTCTCACGTTTCCTCTCACTTCTCTGTGGGTTTTTTTTTTTAATCCCCCAGACTTCTCTCTGATGTTTTCTCTCAACTTGATCGGGAAAATCCAAACAAGGCCTGACAGCGAATTATTATCCAAGAAAAGGTGATGGAATACAGTGGCTGCTCTAAGAAGTTGTGGCTACAAGCTGAGATCCCCAGCGACTGCAACATTTCCATTAGGATTCGTTTCAGACGTACGTTTCACTGTGCAAAGAGTCCGTCTACAGTTTTATAGGTCCGTGGATTCTGCCAAGAAAAAYGTCTGGCGGTTAGTAAACACCAGACACGTGCTTGTAAATGCTGGCTGCTGCTCGAAAAACGCCACTTTCATCAGCTGCTTTGGCAKGTGACTTTTAATTTCAGAAAGAAATTCAGTATTTTCGAAGCGTTGCGCATTTTGTTACGCTTTTTTTTTCTATGTTCACAATAATTCTTCCAAAACAAGAGCCATGCCAGGTCTAGTTTGCTTCTAAACTCCTCATTCTGGTAGTTTTAAGTGAAGAGCAAAGTCTGGCTCTAATTATTTAAACATGTCCTGTTTACATTTTATGTTTGACCTGATTAAACTCAATGTTTTAAATAAAAAAATAAGTAATTGCAGAAATAAAATGAGAAAGTGAAACAAAGCAGTTGATTAAAATAGAAAAAACACAAGTCTTTAAACAAAATTCTACTATTTAACAGCTTTTAAAACATTCAGTTGCATTATTAACAGGAAATCTTCTCACGTTTTGTGAATTTATCTCACTGTGTGTGTTTTCCAAGAAACTCAGTCAAGTTGGTGACCTAGTTTATTAAGCCAAGTTTCTTTGCTGTTTTTTATGTGTTTGTTTCCTTCACCTCACCCAAAGTGTCTGAAGTGGGTGGAGCTGACACTTGACAGATGCCATTTGGTTCACATAAACACAGACGCTCATGCGGAGCCAGATTCACACACACAGGATGTGGAGTTGTGAGTCAAACCATAAAAAGTGAAGTGGTACCATCAGATTTACTGGGCGCCTCAAAGTTTGAGAAACAAGAGTGCACCAGTGCAACTTCGAAACAAATCCTGATGCTTCCCTAAAGTGCTTCCACACTTTTTTATCATTACATATATTAAAAAACAAAACGAGCAGGTGAAAGAAAATCCGAGTCAGTAGAAATGTGCAACATTACCAGTTTCTGAGAGAAAACTGAAGTGCCGAAGCACACTTCCTCTTTTCAGCATTCTCCATCTGTCTCCTGTTACCTCAAACACGAAACACGAAAGACTGACGCATCAACCTATTTTAGACAAAATGTGCCTTAACTTATAGCTAGCTGTTACTATTACTGTATCCATCTGAAATAAATTAGTTAACATCATCACCTAACAGCTGTGAATGTTTGGTCTCAGAAAAATCTACCAAGAGTTGAACATTTATATTCTTGTTATATTCTTAACCCTGACCCCAAATCTTATGGCTTGAACATTTTATCTCCATTTCATTTCCAACTTAACCAACCTCTTACAAAGAAGACAGTTTTGATAGATTTTTTTCAGTATTTCCAAAGTTAAAAAAACACAGTAACCATGTTGTTCAACCTCAAACCAGCATAATTCCAAGAAATATTTCAACATCTGCAAAAAGTGTTCTAAAAACATAGGCGTTTCCTCCCGACCTTTTTCTAAGAACGAGTTAAGAACAAATCCAGAGTGTGTCGCAGTGCTTCATTTCATCATAGATTAATATCAGCCTCTTTTTTTTCTAATTGCTGATCCAGGAGGCAGTTTGAGAGATGTCTCTTTCAAATTTCATAGAAAGTCAAGGCCAGTGCAGAAAACTGGAGGAACAGTATTTAATAYAGCTTCAATCAGTACTGAAATAAAAATGTGCAACGCAAGTGATTGTTTTAAAATACCATGCAGAATAATTTAAAAATGAATGAATAAATAAAACATTGTATTCTTTCTATGTGTCCCAGTACTGGTCCTGGGCYCAGTGGATGTGGACAATAAATGCAATACCATGCAAAAATAATATTTTGTTAGGTATAACAAAATAAAAGTTATACCTAATTCAAACAGTTTATACTCAAGCTTTGTTGCAGCTTCAAAATCATCTAAAACTCTGTAACGTCATTTAAGAAGGAAAATCAAGCAAAGACACATATTTGATCAGTGTGTTGAGACTTCTACTTAATATTTTCCCATCCATCGCCAATATTTCAATAACAGACATTTAAGATACAACAGCTGRCCAAGCATTTAGGGCAATTTATTACGCAGTAACTTTTCACACCTATAAAAACACAGAGCAAAGCTTATCACCSCATCAAGACGTCATAGGAGGCAAAGGGTAGGAAGAAGGAGATTATAGCATTAAAGCGATTTTGCTTCATGTGATTAACATGACTAAGAAGGTTATAGAAGAGTGGTAGAAGTGTCCAATTTAATTTGCTAGAATTACTTTGATGGGGGGGGTATGCAAAATCAACTTTTTTGAGCTTTATATCATGTTTTAATGTCATTCCCTCATCAAAAACATACCCAAAGTGTTGTTTTGACTTACAGGTGCTGGTCATAAAATTAGAATATCATGAAAAAGTAGATTTATTTCAGTAATTCCATTTAAAAAGTGAAACTTGTATATTATATTCATACATTACATACAAACTCATATATTTCAAATGTTTATTTCGCTTAATTTTGATGATTACAAATG
>NW_013952413.1:484969-501374 GCF_001266775.1 Austrofundulus limnaeus | reverse complement strand
TAAGATAAGATAAGATAAGATAAGATAAGATAAGATAAGATAAGATAAGATAAGATAAGATAAGATAAGATAAGATAAGATAAGATAGACACGGTACGGTATGGTACGTTATGGTAAGGTAAGGTAAGGTAAGATAAAATAAGATAAGATAAAACTTTATTGATCCCACAGTAGGGAAATTTGCACATTACTGCAGCTCAATACAGGAGAGGGTGAGAAAAGCACATAGTTCAACTCTATACCACAATTAAGTAACTACTCTGGTTCACAGCTAGTTCTATTTATCAAAGCATCAGTGGTATGAGATTATGTATCATCAGCATCAGGAAGGGTATCTGGTGAAAAACATTTTGCCAAATCTTTTGTGCAAAGTTTGCTTGCAGTGGTGATCCCTGAAGATGAGAAATGCAATTTACTATCCATCTTTGTAATCATTTTTATACTGTATGGTTTGTTTTAAAACAAACTGGTCACAAAATCTAAAAATTGGGAGACTAGAGAGAATGATTGSGGGTTTAATCCAAGTTTAACTGATGTGCAAAGCCTATAGCAACTTGTACACCTTATTGAAGATTTTCCYGCATTGTCTTTGAAATAAAATACAGTATTTGTGAGCACTGAAGCAGCTRATGRTGTCTGAGCAGAGAGGAACAGCAGAAGTACTTGATGGGTTCTGGCCATCCTTATAAAATAAATTAGTGAATGCTATAGAGCTTTGAAGTACTAATCTGCAAATCAGGCRTTTAGTTTTATTTATATGTCCAAAGGGTATTATCAGGAGTATAAAGAAGTGAAGAGCCATGTTTCAAATGTCACWCTGACATTCAGGACATCATGCTCCAAACATTGTTAGCCAACATTTCAGCTGTGTGGATTTTTTTTTTCAATTCACATATTGTTTTTTAACTATCTTTTTACCTTTTCACCACAATTTAAAGCTAACCTCATCCCCATTGTGCTAAGGGAGCGACTTGACCTTTACATGTGCAGAAATCATCACAAGTCTTCTGTTGAATAAAATATAAAGAACAGTTGGATTTTCTTGGAAATAACTAGTGTTCTCCTTTTACTCTACTGCAAAAGTTGACAAGTCACTTTAGGTTGTGTTGAGTCTTAAAATGTTGTTTTAACTCCACAAAACGTCCCAGAGAGGCAAGGTACATTTGCAAAATAATGCTGGTTTATTTGAAATATTTTTGAATAATTTTCGAACTATGTCCCAATCCTGTTGTCTATCCTTCGATAGAAAGTTGTCAAATAATTCAGTGCATTATGTTCATCCAGGACTTGATGTTAATTATTGCCCTGGATCCTAAACCAACTTTAAATCTTCAAGTAGGAAGCAGATTAAAGGCACTGTGTACAGGACATTTAAGCCCTGATTAGTTTACCACATTGTTGTCAAAGAAAGCCATCAGTTTGCTCCAGATGCAATCCTTCAATTACGTAACAAGAACATCTGTAAGAAGAAAAAAAAGGGAAATTCCCTTGATTATGTTGCAAAACTCTATAAAACAGCAAGTCAGGTACCTGTGATTGTAACCTACTGAGTTGTGGAGACATTAAATCTGCTGATGCTACTGTAAGAATGTTGCATTGACAAGTAAATGCTATTTGGTTCAACATCAAATGCACTTTCATGATTCTCAAGAAAAATAAAGTTTATGAGTCTGTAAGTGATAATATTCGAAATATGTATTATAAAAATTTATTTAGCCGAATGGAAGTCACAGACTTAATTATTGCTTGATGAAGGCACTGTGAAACATCCACAGTTGTAGTTGAGTCATACTGATTTTAATTTACATTTTAATGTGGTTTCAATTAATTGTATTTTATTATAACTTTCTTTCCCTGATAACAACTGAGTTTTGACTATTTGTTTTTATAAATAACTGCCAAACATTGTAATGCCAAGGCAAATGTTCCTATACAGTAACAACAAAATTACAACTACTGCACATTCTTAACACTGACATGATGTTTCTTCAAGTARTGACAATTGTCATCAAAATGAATATTTACTTGACATGATATTGTGGAATAAATGTWTCTGGTAAAACTTAAACACATTGATTACAAGTGTAATCTGTTCATAACTTTTATGGACAGAATTTCTAGATGCAGCCAAGGTGTTGAGAAGATCCGTTTTGGTGATCTTAGGATCATATTTCTGCTTTTTGCAGATGATGTGGTCCTATTGGCTTCATCAGATCGTGATCTCAAGCTCTCACTGGAGTGGTTCTCAGCTGAGTGTGAAGGGCCGGGATGAGGATCGGTGCTTCCAAATCCAAGACCATGGTCTTGAGCCAGAAAAGGGTAGAGTGCCTCCACCGGGTTGGGGAGGAGGTCCTGCCCCAAGTGGATGAGTTTAAGTATCTCAGGGTCTTGTTCACAAATGAAGGAAGAATGCAGCGGGAGATCGACAGGCGGATTGGTGCTGCATCTGCAGTGAAGCAGTGATGCTGTTGTGGTGAAGTGAGAGCTGAGCCAGAAGGCAAAGAAGGCAAAACTCTTGATACCATCATCTCTGATCATGAGCTTTGGGTAGTAGCTGAAAGAACAAAATGGTGGATACAAGCGGCTGAAATGAGTTTCCTCCACAGGGTATCTGGACTCTCCCTTAGAGATAGGGTGAGAAGCTCAGWCATCCAGGAGGGACTCAAGAGTAGAGCCGCTGCTCCTCCATGTCGAGAGGAGCCAGTTGAGGTAGCTCGGGCAACTGGTTAGGTTGCATCCTGGACGCCTCCCTGGTGAGGTGTTCCGGGCATGTCCCACTGGGAGGAGGCTCGGAGGGAGACCCAGGACAYGCTGGAGGGACTATGTTTCTCAGCTGGCCTAGAAACACTTTGGGATTAGCCCAGATGAGCTGGCCCAAGTGACTGGGGAGAGGGAAGTCTGGGTCTCTCTGCTTAGGCTACTGTTCCCACGACCTGATCCCAGATAAGTGGCAGAAAATGGATGGATGTATGGATGTATGATTACTAGTGTGAAAAAGCAATGGCATGACTAAAATTGTGGCTTCCAAAATAGTACAAACTAAATTAACCAAAGAACTGTCATTTCATATGCTTTTAATGCTGATGTTATAAACTAAGATCATCTCGTGTTGAGAAATGACAAAGTTATAAAAGTTTTGGTCAAACCTCGAAAAAACAAAACATGATCATCTACTGCCAAAAGGCTTCATKATTAATTTTACTGTCATTTGACACTAAACCCATTAAATAATCAAATGCAGTTTGAGTCAAGAACAAATTTCTATTTGTCCTTGTAGTTATGTAACTGTAGTAAACCTTATGGCTGTTTGGGGTTTGTTTTGACTCTGAGGTGCAGACAAAGTGCTGTGTATCCAGCAGTGAAGTTTATGAGGCAAACATGGATGCTGTCTGACAGTATTTTGATCAGGAGGAATGTCTGTTTCTCTGTCTGGGCAGCAATGTTAAAAAAAAACAGAAGAAAGGAGACGCTAACACATATTGCCACATCTTTCTGTTTATGTAGAATGGCCACCTGCTAAAGCATCAGAAAAAAACTCAGACCTTAGTCAATGAACAAGTAAACACCTTTATAAAGTTCTAGAATTACAATTATAATTGCAGAGCAATAAAACAACCCGTTTGTTTATATTTGGGGACTTMATTCAAATGCATGGTTTTTGCTTAGATCATCAAACAAATGTGTRTTTTAGTAATCACCTTCAATAAAAAAATTACAATTGGTTCAAAATCTTTTACTGTATCTAAAGTTCAAACAATGAAGGGTTTTTTTTTATTTCCATGACTTATATTTATATAAAATAAAACCTTAATGAAGTACAGACCTTAACATCTGTGTTTTGTGCCTAAATTTACAGTCCAGTAACAATAAATCAACTTTTGTCTTTTTTCTTTTACAATTAGACATTTATTCCAGAGCTAAGTCTTAAAAAATTAAAGAGACAACCTGACTCATACGTCTGCCAAAAAAAGTAAACAAGAGTTTTTCAGGCATAACACGTTTCTGCTATTGACTATGGACATCCTCCAATGCACTAATTGGTGTTAAATTGTCCTGGTTGCTTAGGGAGAGGAAACTTGTTTTTCCGTTTTGCCTCTTAAATCTGTCTAGAATGTATGTTGGTGACTTTCCAGCCTCAAGCCGTCTGCTCTAAATTCCAAGTTACTGAGTTTTGTTACTGGTACCAAGACCAGTAAATTATTTTTCAAACTAAAACCTAAATCCAACGTATAATTGAGTCATTAGCAGAAACATATATTTCAGAAAAATATTCTGAATTGGAAATTTTAAGAGTTATGAAGCATATTATTTCTGAAAAATATGTAGACATTAAATCCATCATCATACWTTTATCCATCCATCCATCCATTTTCTTCCGCCTATCCGGGGTCGGGTCGCGGGRGCAGCAGCTTCAGAAGGGAGGCCCAGACCTCCCTTTCCCCAGCCACTTCTTCCAGCTCCTCCGGGGGAACTCCAAGGTGTTCCCAGGACAGCCGAGAGACACAGTCCCTCCAGCATGTCCTGGGTCTTCCTCAGGGCCTCCTCCCAGTGGGACGTGCCCAGAACACCTCACCAGGGAGGCGTCCAGGAGGCATCCTTACCAGATGCCCGAGCCACCTCAACTGGCTCCTCTCGACGTGGAGGAGCAGCGGCTCTACTCTGAGTCCCTCCCGGATGACCGAGCTTCTCACCCTATCTCTAAGGGAGAGCCCAGCCACCCTGCGGAGGAAACCCATTTCAGCCGCTTGTATCCGGGACCTCGTTCTTTCGGTTATGACCCAAAGCTCATGACCATAGATGAGGGTAGGGACGTAGATCGACCGGTAAATCAAGAGCTTCGCTTTCTGACTCAGCTCTCTCTTCACCACGACGGACCGTTACAGCGCCCGCTTTACAGCAGACGCTGCGCCAATCCGCCTGTCGATCTCCCGCTCCCTTCTTCCCCCATTCGTGAACAAGATCCCCAGATACTTAAACTCCTCCACTTGAGGCAGGAAGACCCCCCTAGACCCGGAGAAGGCACTCTACCCTTTTCCGGCTCAAGACCATGGCCTCGGATTTGGAGGCACTGAGCCTCATCCCGGCCGCTTCGCACTCGGCCGCGAACTGCTCCAGTACATACATTTATTTATTTATTTATTTATCTCTAATAAATAATTCTGTATTTAGCTTCTTAGAAAACCATCACCTTTCTGTGGTTGACTTATATAATTTATCACTTATAAACAGTTATCTGCATTGCATTACTTTTAAAAGTTTTTAAAAAATTAATAAACACTGTATGAAAGTCTGGGTAGTAAGAACTAAAAGTCAGMATTCATTTGACACAAACTTAACATGGCATTGGTACTTTTAAAGTTAAGTATCACAAGGTACAATTACCAGAACCTTTTTGAACCTAACTGTTGCTCCCACCTCCTCATTGATTTGGATTGTAGTTACTTCATCCAGACACATCAACACAATACATATGGAAAAACTAAAACCAACTTTATCACTGTTTCCCTCCCATGTGGAAATACACTTTGGCACTTCTGCAACTTGACAAAATTGGACCACGCTGTGTTGCGATCTTTAAATTTCAGGACAAAATCTTGAGAGTAATACCTGTACAAAAGAACAGGACCACTAAGCTGGAAAACTGATAGCTCATTTGAGTGTTCTTTTTTTACAAAGAGGCCCTGTAAATCATGTCCTTTATACCTCCGGCCGGGGGTTCACTGCCTTRCCACAAGGTGGGAGGAGAGCATGATGGGAAAAACATGAGGGGCTCTCACTTCAGTGGGTCAAAAAGAGACCAAGATGAAAAAAAAATTGGCCAAAGACATTGAGGGGCTGCAAAGGAAGATATTGAAAGAAAAAAGCAGATGAGAGTGACAGCATGAGGTAAATTAGTGAAATATAATAATAAGAAAMAGAAATATAGACAGAAGAGCATTATAAGAGACGGGGTAAAACCTKGACAAGTCGCAAAACCATGTATGCAAACAGTAATTAGTGTGCATTTCTTGACCACCCCAGCGCAAGGAGAACGTGCAAACTCCACTTAAAAGTTCCAGCTGAACAGCGATTCAAACCTGATCAGAAAAACGTTTCAAGATGACACAAAACCAAAAGATCGCTCAAATTTAGCAGTCCTGCTCAAAATATTAAAAAGTTTAATGCAGCTCACAAAAGACTATATTTTTCTATAACCTTTCTTCGAGAGTGAAGCCTCTCTGCCAGCAACCTCTAATGCAAATCTACCTTTTCTACACATTTGTACCAAATTTAAACATTGCTATAAGCAAAGGCTAGAATAAGATCATTATATGAACAGAAACAAATTACAAAATACATGATGTGACAATAATTGTGTCATCATTACCTTTTGTAAAATGATGAAATGTATTTAGTCATAAACTTAAGCCGTACAACATAAGCCAAACCTGCTAAAGTGGAGAACTTTTACGTTTTAGTCTTTCAGAATAATTGTGAGATTATTTGACAATAATGAAACTTCCTCTGATCTCATAAGAGATTCAAAGAGCAGCTGATTCAGCAGCTGTGTTTTTCTAATAGTGAATTTATATGTTCTCTGTTTTAATAGTCTGAAGTCACCCAATATCCTGGACCACTGCTGATATAAAACTGCTTTGCCCATGACATCTAATATTTGCTTGTCCGACTGTGGTGGGTTTTGATGATTGATGGCACAAATATTCAACCAAGTCGGTTACAATACAGCAGTCCAGCTTCTCTGTGGTCAAAAAGAAGAATTAACGTCACAACTCCACACAAAGTTCAAGCAAAGCAGACAGTTCATCTTTATAAATTTCTGTTCAGTTGTATAAAAAAGCCAGTTTTAGGATCTATTTTAATTGATTTCAATAAGATGGAAAAATAAGCAGCCAGGTGGGTCTGGCAGAATGTTTGGAGCTTTTGTTATTTTATATAATGAATTTGTTTGATTTGTCATGTAAGGAGTAAAAGTGGAAAAAAAATGATGAGATCAAGATAGACATTCTATGTTGTACTGCCAGCTGTATACCTAATTACCCCTTGGGAGTAATAAACTTACCTTGAACCTTGAACATGGAAACTACATATATTTTTCCTACATACAGCAGGTAAAATAAGTATTGAACACGTCAACATTTTTCTCAGTAAATATATTACTAGAGGTGCTAATGACATRAAATTTTCACCAGATGTCGGTAACAACCCAAGTGATCAATACATACAAAGAAATCAAACCATAAATGTCCAGAAATGAAGTAATTTGTAATAATGTGGAATGRCACAGGGAAAAAGTATTGAACACATGAAGAAAGGGAGGTGTAAAAAGGCATGGAAAACCAAGACACCAGCTGAACTCTCTCAGTAATTAGAAACCAAGCCTGCCCCTTGTCAATGCAAGTTAATATCAGCTGGTTCAGTCCCAAATGATGGCCAGGTATCACACAATAACCATCTGATGATGGGTAAAAGTAAAGAGCTCTCTCAAGACCTTCACAACCTTATTGTTGCAAAGCATAATGATGGCATCGGTTACAGAAGAATGTCTAAACTTCTGAAGGTTCCAGTGAGCCCAAACACAAAGCCAAGGAAACTCTCATTTGGTTTCAGAGAAAGAAACTAAAGCTGCTGGAATGGCCCAGCCAATCACCTGACCTGAATCCAACAGAAAATCTATGGAAAGAACTAAAGATCAGAGTTCATAGAAGAAGTCCACAAAACCTTCAATATTTGAAGACTGTTTGTGTGGAAGAATGGGCCAAAATCACACCTGAGCAATGCATGCCACTAGTTTCTCCATACAGGAGGCGTCTTGAAGCTGTCATTGACAACAAAGGCTTTTGTACAAAGTATTAGATAAATTTCAGTAAGTGTGTTCAATACTTTTTCCCTGTGCCATTCCACATTATTACAAATAACTTCATTTCTGGACATTTATGCTTTGATTTCTTTGTACGTATGGATCACTTGGGTTGTTACCGACATCTGGTGAAAATTTCATGTCATTAGCACCTCTAGTAAAAAGACACCCAGGAGCCAGGCAGAAAGAGAAATCACACACACGACAGGCCCTGGAGCAGTGTGGTTATCCAGACTGGGCTTTCCTGAAAGCAGACAGGAAACACAGACAGGATTCCATGCAACCTTCAGGTGAAAATGAAGACCCCAAACCCAGACCCAAACCAGTGGTTATTCCGTATGTTGCGGGTGGTTCGGAGAAGCTGAGACGTTTATTTTCTAAACATGATGTACCAGTAGCTATCAAACCCCAAAACACATTACGGCAAAGGCTGGTTCACCCCAAAGATCCGGTGCCCCGGCACAAACAGAGCAATATTGTATATGCTGTTGAGTGCCAGGAGGACTGCGACCAGCTATACATCGGGGAAACAAAGCAACCACTGTTCAAAAGAATGTCCCAACACAGACGAGCTAATTCTAATGGCCAGAACTCTGCAGTTTTCACTCATTTACAGGCCAGCGGTCACTCTTTCAGAGATGAGGATGTTCTCATTCTTGATAGGGAGGAACGTTGGTTTGAGAGAGGAGTAGAAGCCATTGTTGTGAAGAAAGACCGTCCATCATTGAACAGAGGTGGGGGCCTCCGTTTTCAGCTGTCCCCCTCCTACAGCGCTGCCATTGGCAGTATCACTCCACCCCCTGTTAACAATAGGTATTAATTAGGTCTGAACGATAGCCATGTGATGTGAGTATCAGTCACCTGGAGGCAGGACTCAAAAGCCTGAATTTTGCCTGAAACTCTCAGACTGAAGAAGTCTCTTGGAAGAGAGACGAAACATTTCATTAAAGAAGAACCCGTCCAGAGGACCTATACAATTTTTTTCCTTTTGATTTTTTACCTGGATTACTGAGATGCATCAGGACACCTCTAGTAATATATTTACTGAGAAAAATGTTGACGCGTTCAATACTTATTTTACCCGCTGTATGTTTGTGTTCATGTGAGCAGTAACGTTTATCAGTATTTATAAATTCATCATGGTAAACCGGGAATTGTGTGAACTAAAGCCAGATTATTTCACATCATGTTACCATAGAAAATATGGCTCTTAAATGACCAACCGCTCTGTTCTTTTGATGATGGATTTGTTTAGTTGAGCTGACATTTGTTGGTCATTTATCACCATTCAACAAACTGGCATTCACTCAACAACTGGAATGAATGTGTTCAGCTGTTCTCACTGTTAGAAACAATGATGAGGTTGCTGAATAACCATGCCAATCTCAGTTAATAAATCTGTTTAGGATAATATTTCTGAGCAATAAAATTTTGTTTGTCATTAAAAGATTGAATGTTTCAGAATCATTGAAGAGATTACTGAGTGCAGCCAAGGGCGAGTGCTACACCTGCCAATCTGGCTTTAAACTGGTCAAATTGGACACAGTGCATCAGTGTGCATAGGTTAAGAGGATGGTGATGAGCTAACTTTCCTTTTTAAAATGTTGCAGCCTCCGAACAGACTAGACTCAACAACCCAAGCAATAACTTTGGAAAATGAAACAGGCTGAGTGAGGGCAAGTGGTCCGTGTGTGTGTGTGTCTGTGAGTAGGTGTTTCAGTTTGTTTTCTTAGGAAACGTGACCATATGGATACCATTAGGTGTGGGCTGATTCAGCATGCTGGCACATTTGGGTTTGCACGTGAGTGTGTGGGTTTGTCACCTCCAGCTTCAGTAAATCAAGTCTCGCAACCCTGGTCTCCACCCGCATTTACAAAGTCGTACCATGAAAATAACATTATGCTAATGCTCATGCAAATCCTGAGACGACATGCTCAGAGCATGTGTTGTGACCACATCCATTTTAAGTCAATATCTGTAAAAAAAAAACTGACAGTTACAGCCATTTGTCTTTTGGCTAATGTTGATTAGCTGTGCAGCCATCTTGAGCTGAAATGACTCCATAAGTTAATTACTTTCATATGTACATTTAGTGATTACTTTACAAAAGTTTCTCTACAATCTGCCCACCATTGTGAATGACTCTCAGCTACAACCACACTAATGTTAGCTCAATATCTGTAAAACTGACTGAGTTATAGACATTTTTGTGTTTGCTAAGGCTGAATGCATTCAWTCATAAAGCAGGAAGAGACTTAGGGTGTATTCACACCAGGAAAATCCTTTGGTCCACTTGTTTGGTCCGGACCAAATAGTGGACTTTATTTTTTTCCTTTGGTGCCATTTGCATTCACATTGTGATCTTTGCAAGTGGACTGTAATCTATAAACAAAACCACAAAGGTRACGATCATTGCTCCCATTGGACAGAAATGACGCGGGCAGGACAGAGCACATACCCAGAAATAAAGATGGTGTTAATACAACTGACTATTAAGAACATCAAGAACAGCTCATTCAGTGTAGGGTTGGGCAATATTTGCAAAAAAAAAACAGTCATGATTAATTGGAGTATTTAGCCGATAACGATTAATTTGACAATTAATGCCCTGGAMACCCTTATGTCCTAGTCACATGACCAATTTAGAGGGAAAGATTTGGTCTTCAAAAAAAATGTTCCAAATTATGTCAAAATTACAGACTTCAGACTATACATCAAATTTTAAATTGTGTTGATGGATAAATAAATTACAGAACCTTTTTTTTAATGTTCGTCATATTTGAAGCGGAGAGGAGCACTGACTGGACTCTGCTTGGGGGCATTAATCGTAATAATCGTCAAGTGCCAAAAAATAATCGATTAATGTTTTTCTGACAATTAATTGCACACGATAGGATTAAGCCCAACCCTAATTCTGGGGCTGTTTTGCGATGATATAATTTTGCAATAGCGTGATCAAATGCGTGCCGCAATCTAAAGGAAACAAGATGCTCCACAATGGCTCATTGTTTGTAGTGCAGTGTTAGCATTAGCAACATTGAAGGGCTAATGTTGCTTAGCAAAAGTAACTTGTGAAGTCCAAAAAGGCACACGTTTCCTGTAGTTCAAGATCAGTCTGTATTCACACCARAAGCAAACAGCACCAGAGTTCATTTGGAAGCTTACCAAGACCACCTCAAAAATGAGGTTGTATTCACACCTGACACATTTGGTCCGTTTGTTTCCCCCATTGGTCCGGACGTTTTGTGCAGGTGTGAATACACTCATGCGAAATCTGGTGCTAATCAAACAACCGGGCCGAAACTCGCTTTTTGAGGTGGTCTCAGTCCACTTCCAAACAAACTCTGGTGTGGTTTGSTTCTGGTGTGAATACAGACCGGACTCGAACTGAACCAACTCCAAGAAACATCACCTTTTTGGACTTCACGGGCCACTGTTGCTAAGCTAAATAWACTGAAATCATACCTGAGTCGTCTCCTGCTTAGCCGCTCTACTGCCAGCATGTTGTGGGTCAGAACAGGCAGAAAACCTCGTCTCCTTTGGGTTGCGGGACACATTTACTGATGCTGCTCCAAAATTAGAATGTYGTTGCGAAACCACTATTAATTTAGCTGCTTTTGATATTTTAAATGGTATTTCAATTGTACTATCAGCACAAATGTGCACATCAGAACCGCAGCACGCAGGACTTCCATGTTTTTTTCTGGGTCTGTGCTCTCAGTCCTGCCCCCATCCTTTCTGTCCAAWRGAAGCAATGATCGTCACCCTCRTGGCATTGTTTACAAGTTATAGTTTGTTTGCAAAAAAGCACAATGTGAATGCAAACCACACCAAATGAAAAAAATCAAGTCCACTTTTGGTCCGGACAAAACAAGCGGACCAAAGGACCTTCATGGTGTGAATACACCCTGAGTCTCGGCCCGGTTGTTTGGTCTGCAYCAGAGTTCAGTGTATTCACACCTGCATAAAAGGTCCAGACAAATGGGGGAAAGAAACTCTGGTCCGTTTAAAGCAGAMCAAATGTGTCAGGTGTGAATGCACCCATAAACTCAAATATGCTGCTCCATAAACTAACTGAGGAACTAAATAAGTGAAATGAAGTATATGTTTTTTGCCTTGCACTCATAAATRTCAAAAACTACTTAAAAGTTAAGCTTGTTCAAATTAATTCAGCCAGAAAAGTATTGGTATTGGCAGGACATTTTGCACACAGGAGAAAATCCGAAGTGTAAAAATGTAATGGTAAAATGTCTCTTACACAGCAAAATCAACCACAAACTATAAGCTTTATCAAACCTTCATTTCGATARATAAAATGGAAATTTAAGTTGCCACATGAGTTTAAAAGCAGCACCGAGATTGGATCGGGATTGAAAAAAATGAACATGACACATGTTGAGTCTTCAAAATACATTATTAGCCTTATTTCACATGTAATTTATATAGAGTCCTACAGTTTCACACTGTTAAATTACCCTCTACCCTCTAAGCTGCACAGCACCCCTGGC
Organism: Austrofundulus limnaeus; assembly: GCF_001266775.1. Lineage (NCBI taxonomy): Eukaryota > Metazoa > Chordata > Actinopteri > Cyprinodontiformes > Rivulidae > Austrofundulus > Austrofundulus limnaeus. Next base: position 489,008 of record NW_013952413.1, on the reverse strand, counting down.
TGTACATCTTAAGCTGCTAAACACACCAGTCTTTTAAAGCATCAATTATAAAGAWTAAGAGGAGCACAGTGCAGGAGTGGGGAGCCAAAGTCAGAGGGCGTGAAGGAGTCAGTGAGGTCACACTGACGAGCAGATAGTGAGGCTGAGAGAAAGAGTGGAACGAATTGAAGAGGGTGTTAAAGTATGAGGTGCAAGGAGGGGTTGACAAATGTGAAAGGAGGGAAAAGGGGGAGGAAAAGGGGGGAGTGAGCCTCCCAAAAGTAATAAATAGGCGAAAGAGGAGTTGGAAGGTTGCAGTCACTCGTCCCGGCAGCCACATCCACTGCTCTCCTCKTCCCCTCTCCTCACCTCCGACCCTCCTCTCCACTCACCTGCTGAACATCCTTCATTCATCTTGACCACTGAACAAGACCTGTGAGTAACAATTCCTCATTCTGTTTCTACATGACTCTAAAAAAATGAATACCTGAATACTTCATCTGCATAAAGTAATGGCTGAAGAATGGAAGACTTGCATGCAAAACTGACAGTATTTTAAGGGCAAATGAAATTCTATACAACATGCAGTAAGTGCCAAAAATACTTGCAAAAAGCAAAAGTGACAAGAAATGTGAATGAATGGGTTGCATAGTAGAATTGCATGTCTAATAAAGAGCATGTATAACTCTAACTCTATATGAATAGTAATCATGAAAACTATCATCAAAATCATATTATTGAGTGAAAAATTAGGGTAAAAATCTCACACCAGAAGGGTTCACAAGAGGTTTGGAATATGATTGTACCCTAGCTACATGTATTTCAAAAAATGACAGATCTTGTAGTTTTTCACTGCATAAATCTCTCTGCAAATCCTAAGGGAAAACTGAAAATGTTTCAAGGGAAAAACTAAATCTGCCTCTGACTCATCTGCCYCATTTAACACACAAAAACCTGGGTTGAGTTTCAAATGGGGCACTTGTGGTGCAGTCAAACATTTTCCAATTCCCTGGAACATCCTTGTAATGTCTAACATCTGACAGCAAGAAAATAAGTGTATCATTATATGCATATTCAAAAGATAAGATTACATCAAACTGTGAAGCAATTTTTAAGCAAACTCATTTCMTGGAATATATACAACAGAGTTGTTTTCAATAGGTTTGAAGCCAAAAAAAGGAAGCTGATGCTTTGGAAGAACTTGTGCATTAATCTATGTTGCAATGCTWGAAATAATCATTTGTCTCAAACCAAAAACAAAACTTAACATAGAAATGGTACACGTTAGGCATTTACATCTCCTGCAATGCATGTTGATATTATTTCAAAATAAAGTTGCAGCAGCTGACTAAATATAACTGTAGGGTTCTTAATTGCTCCCTCTTTTTATTATTTCCCTCAGGTCCTCCRTCTTCCCACCCAAAATCTGACTCTATTATGGACACCACAAGGAATGCCTTCACTTTCTCTAAGTCCTTGCATCGCCTGCTTGTTATAGTGTTGGTAGTGGGCCAATGTCACTCAATGCCAGTGCCAACTGACGTCCCCATGTGCACAGCCTCAGAAACAGCTCAGTACAGCCTAACCTTTACAGGAAAATGGACACAAGCAGCATTCCCTAAGCAGTACCCAGTCTACCGTCCACCTGCGCAGTGGTCAAACCTTATTGGTAAGTCCATCAAAGCTAAAGAGTGTCTTATTGATCACAATTAGGAGTATTCTGATAACTGAGTGAAAATGCACCAATGAAAAAAAATTATCTCAGCAGCAGACATGTTACATTCATAAATATATTTAATCAAATTGCAGAAATGTAATGCAGCTAATCAAGAAATTAGATTAAACACACGCATAAAAAAATACTATGGAACTTTGCCCAATGGTTGGCAATATGACTTTGATTGATTTGAGTTCCAAATCATTAAAAAACCACAAGAAAGAATGTTTCAGACTAAAATCTCTTGCACCAGTTATTTCAAGGCTGTTCTTTCCTTCTCCCTCTGCTCTAAGGGGTRACCCACAGCTCTGACTACCACATGTGGCAAAGTAATGACTTTGCCAGCAACGGAGTGAGGGACTTTGCGGAAAAGGGCGAGGCCTGGACTCTCATGAAGGAAGTGGAGATGGCMGGCGAACGCATCCAGAGCGTTTATGGGATCCTCTCCGCTCCTGCTGTGAGAGGCACRGGCCAGATGCACACTGAGTTTGAGGTCTTCGCCAGGCACTCYTTTGTAAGTTATTCAACAATTGGCTTTCTTTAGCTTGGTCAGCGAGTGCATCACAGGACTTTCACCACCCGCTTCGGATATTATCATCCATTAAATGGACATTATTAGCCATTATCAGTCCCATAGAATGGCTTCAGACTGTCCCGAGTGTGCCGCCTAGTGGGTTCTCCGTCCCATAGAATGGCTTCAGACTGTCAGCTGGTCAGTATGAGGCATAAAGCTACTAAGGTTTTTTATGCAATCTGGTTAATATGAGGTATAAAGCCACTAAGGTTAATTTTAGAGAAAATGACATGGGCTGCAATAAAGTAGACCGGACTCTGGCCGGCGGTAGCAGATTGTTGCATTCCAATGTATATGGCACTGGTAACCCACTAGGGGGCACTGTCGGGACAACCTGAAGCCATTCTATGAGACTGATAACCGCTAATAACGTYCATTTAATGGACTGATAACATCCRAACCGGCTGCTTTCACTGACATRGCGAAATGGATGGATGTTGTCAAATGTCCAAATAAAAGTTTCAGATATACTTTTTGTATTAGAATGGRGTAAACTACACTCTACAACCTCTGCTGTGAGATTATTTTCAAAGAAAGTTTTTTTTGTGGCCCAGTAATCCAACTGGGGCAAATCTTAATAAATAAGAACACAAGTTTAAAGCCCGTAAACGTAACGCAATGTTAAATTAAAAGTGCTAATTTAGACRTACGTGTCCTTTAATATAAATAAAAATGCTCATGCTAATTACTGCTGATAAGCAAACTATTTAGGAAAACACAGCACATCATGCAGATGCAGCATATCAGTTAATGTTGCAATAAAAAAAGGCTCTTAACTCTCTTTTTCCATGTGTTTTAAAGTTGGAAAAGTATATTCACTAGATCACTGTGTTGTGTAAGACAGAAGATGTCCTCTATATGCTCAAAATTGAATGATATACCTCCTGTCTTATCAATATTTGTAGGCTATGATTCACCATTTTATTTTATTTTCAGTTCTCTTTTTTACCYGTTCTTCTCATAATATTTTTTATCCCTCCATCTGCAGCTGTCATTTATGGTACGGATCGTCCCGAGCCCAGACTGGTTTGTGGGCGTGGACAGTGTTGACCTGTGTGACGGCGACTACTGGAAAGAAAAAGTGACACTGGAGCTTTTCCCATACGATGCTGGAACTGACAGCGGGTTCACCTTCTCTTCTCCCAACTTTGAAACTATCCCGCAGGACAGAGTCACTCAGGTGAGCCAAGAGCAACACTGCATCAATCAAAAGTGAAAACCACAGTCTTACAGCCCAGACATGAAGGTGGTCATAAAAATGTGTAGTTTCTGCAAAATCGTCTGCAGCAAACAAACAGCTTGTTTTGCAAATTTAAAAAAAAGAACACTAAAATTAATTTGATTACATGATAATTTAACCATCTTTTACTGTTAAAGCCATCTTATTCCAATYTTTGTTATATGTGCTAAGCATAGAATTGCATCAGCTAAAATCATCAGAATAAGCACCAAACTGCATTTATATTCATCTGCATTTCTTTGTGGTTGTGTTATATGATTTACTGCCACGTCGTCATCTCATTCCTTTCACGTTTTCATTTGCACAGATTACTTCTTCCTTCCCGAGCCACCCGGCCAATTCCTTTTTCTACCCCCGGCTGAAACACTTACCACCCATTGCCAAGGTCACACTRACAAAAATAAAGAAAACAAATCAAATCATCAGCCTTCCACTGGAGCCCACCCAATCCAACCTTCTGCCAACAGGAAACGAAATTGAAGACAAGCTCATAAGTAAGTCTGATTAGAATATTTGACATGTTTATTAT
>NW_013952413.1:479238-484959 GCF_001266775.1 Austrofundulus limnaeus | reverse complement strand
CATAAAACTCTGAAATGATAAATCTCCAGTATTAAAAAAAATAAAAATTGTAATTTTGTTTGTAAACTGTGCATTGTAATCTGCTGATGTGCAATGTAAACTAACTCAGAATAAAGACAAAGAAAAATAATGCTTGTAGGGCTTGCATCACCTACGCTATAAATATAATTTTACAACTGTAACTAAGCTACATTAGAGTCAAAGTGGATTGTTATCATCCCAGCCTTGGTAACCATTTTGGAAAAACCAGTTTGGGTTTTGAAAAAGATTTTAATAAACATTTTTTTAATCAGTTACATGTGATTGAATCATGATTTTTCTGTTAAGTCAAACAGTGTTGGGGAAAGAATCAGTGAGAATTAAACATTTATCCAAGACATTTTGCTGAAATGATGGCTTACATTCAAGACAAAGTTACCAAAATAAGGTATTTTCCATATCAGCTGAAGTCATCACACAAAAACTGTATCTGTTAATGTGCTGATACACTTCAGTGACAGTACCACTTTATCAAGAAATTCTGTGCCACACTGTATTTCATAATAATGGATAAGTGTTTAATAAGATTGAACTTATTTTAACACAAACTGGCGTATGATAAAACTTAAGTGAAATAATATCTGCAAAGGTTATAAGGGTTATTGCTAAATTTCATAGTAACATACAATAGGAGCACATAAGTAGATGACTGGGAAGCCAATAAGACAAAAAAATATTGCACAACAAGTGCAGMATCAGAGCATCTCGGTTGAATGCCCAGACTGACAGTATGCAGCAATAATTTTATGACAAGAACCATCTGAAACAGATGCAGCACATACATGTTAATATATAACAGCAATAACTTTTACAGTKTGGAACATGGGACTTACAATGACTGTGGAAAGCTAGCTTTAGCTTTTTAGTTTTGGGTGGCCACRCTCTAAAGACCCGCCCACATTGAAGACCCGAGCGGAATCGAGTTAGGGCGAAGCGAGTCGTCGTGAGACTGAACAATCAAAAAACATCTCATGAAGCCAAACTTTACTGACCTCATTTTATACGAACAGTAGAGCAGACTTTATTTTTTTTTACATAAAGTCAAAGCTGTTCACTCCTGGACCATAAGAAAAAGTAAAGCATGTACTCATTTACGTAAAAAAACATATTTGCACAAAAATGTACACTGATTAAAAAGATTAATGAAATATATTTTGCCACATTTTCCTAAATTCAGAATTTACCAAATGACTGTAAATCTCTCTKTTGTTCTGACTCATTTGAACATTTGGGAAACATTACTGGCCACACACAAACTCAATTACTTCCAACCAGAAACCAGAGAAGCCAACTGAGTGCATGGCATCAGAAAATGCCAGAAGCACATCTGGCAACCAACGAGACAGGCATAATATGAAGCATGGAAGAATATGTGGCAATTATGTACAGAAGCGATTAAATCCAGACCCAAAATGGGACACAGACCCACAAACTAACATCTATAAGGTGGAGCTGTAAACACTCAGAGTTGGCTACCAGAAGTGTTCACATTTAACATGTGGTAATAATAAAAAGTCCAACGACAAGTAGTTCTAAAAATAATAAGTTGGTCAAATGGAAAATAAAAAGAATGTTCAATTTCATCAAAGGTTAAAAATCAATGCAGTAGTCGAACATTTTGTTTGACAAAAAGGAAAAAAATAAAAACAATCTAATTTCATCAAAGGATAAAAAATACATGACTTCACCAAGAAAATGATTTAGGAAAAAGAGAATAGGAAAGAAAGGAACAAACTGCCCTTTAATTAAATTCACTGTTTAGCATGACAGTAAGGGTCTGAGTCAGCATCACATACGAGTCTGTTCCCTTGACTACCCACGAACAAACAGAAAGTAGCCAACAATCTGTTGGGGTTTCCTGCCCTGCTCCCCGGTGCTCCATCCTGTCCCACCATCTGTTTATCTTTCCCCTCTCATTCAATTAATCTCCTCTCTGCTCTTGAGCCTGTTCAAAAGCTTCCCCGAATGATAGCAATCACCAGCTGTAGATCTTATCTGACTAATAATAAAACACTGATGTCAATCAATCTAAATCAGCTTTGCTTCTTGCGGTGTTTTATCAGCTTCTCCTTCCAGTTGCAATAAATGGGAATACAAAGACAGAAAACTGTCAAAATCAGCCTTGACTTGACATTCAGGTTCAATTCCTGAATCTATCCTTCTTTTGCAGCTTCCGTACCGCCTCCAATCCTTCTGCTTTTCTACTTTTTAGCCCACAACTGTGATACGTATCAGATGCACTTAAACACATATCCAACTGGCTGATGCAGCCAGGCCAGTTCATGATGTTGGAGAAATGAAGACTGAGAGCAAAGAGTAGGAGAGTTAAACATTGATATTATTGTTGGAAATATATAAAATAACAAGCATTAGAAACTCATTTATTAAATAAAATGCAAAGGTAAATAAAGGTAATTCCAGCAGCACATCAGGTGTCAAGACTTAAGCACAAAAAGTTAGAGGTTTATAGGGAACTGATTATGTTGTATGCCAATATTTACTGTAATATTATAATATTTACCGTATAATTATTTAATTGCACTATGAAATCCAAACAATTATTGAAGACAAATGGCTTTTTCTGAATGCAAAATATTTTCAATCTTGGCATTTATTTTTATGACGGTAAGACCCAATCCTCCATCCACAAATTTCCCACGACCACGAAGTATGGCAATTCAAAAAAGGAGTTATTGTATCTTTGTCAGGGGTATAAATCAACAAGACCACATCAAAAAAAAAAGGAAATATACACACACACACAATGATGAAAATGTGTTACTTTCTGTACAGATACCCCTCTGGACTGCGAGGTGTCAGTATGGTCGCCCTGGGGTTTGTGCAAAGGCAAATGTGGAGACTCAGGTGTGAAGCACCGTACCCGCTACGTCATAATGCACCCAGCCAACAACGGAGCAGCCTGCCCCCTGCTGGAGGAGGAGAGGAAGTGCTTCCCAGACAACTGTTTATGACTAGGCCGGGACAGGAGGGAGAGGAAAGAGAGGAAGGAGAGAAGAAAGAAAAAAGACAAGAAGTCCAGGAAAGGGAGGAAGGGACAAAGACGATCGAAAAACAGCAAAAGATCTGCCGTATATTCACACCAGGCCTAAACTCGCCGATCTGATCACCATTCTGTGAAAATTAATTCAGATTTCTTTTGTAAACTGAGGTATATGTTACATTGCTAAAGAGGTGAGATGTTTGGCAAAACATGTATTTGACACTAATTCAGTTTTGGCAGATTATAAAATGAACAGAGACAATGTTGATTTAAACCAAACCATGAAATGAAAATGAATTGCACAGTAATTCTGTATAGTTTTACATTTCTGAAGCTAAAACTATTTTAAATGCTACCAAAAACAAAGAAATCAACCGAAAGTTAAAATCTGTAGCTACACCTAAAATTAAACAGGATGGTTTTAAAGCAGCGTTGTTGATGAGAAGTAATGTTTACACCTTCACCGRTGTCACACAGTCTCCTCAACAATGCTGCTTTCAAACCTAGTCGGCAGACAAATTGGGGTAGATTTCCTCAAGAAAAGGAATATATTTATTGACAGGATTTTAACCTGTTTTGTACAGCATACTGATTTCATAGTAATAATTTGTATTCCTATATTTTACTGTGACATACATCTAACACAAGAGTAAGTTTTTTGTATAAAAAGAATAAAATGTGAAAAAAAATGTTGTGTAAGAGTTAAACTGTAGATGTATCAAATAAAACTGTCACTTTGCTGATTTTTTTTTATTTTTTTATTTTTTGTAAGTGGAGGGAGAGTTTATGTTTTAGCTCAAAATATTTTAACATTGATTTTAAAAACAGTGCACTTTGTGTTTTAATGTCTGTGCCCAGTGATAAATGTAAACCACACATTTGTGGCTTACTTACATCTGGCTCTCCAGGACGGTGTTAGCTAACGCCATTGATGCTCGACTGTAGAAGAACGGTACTAAACCTGATGAAGTAGATTCAAGCCCTGGTTCTGGATACTATTTACTCAGATGAAGTGTTGCTCATAAAAAAGACAAAGGTGCTTCTGCAGCTGTTTAAATTTGTTCACCAAATGCTTGTATTAAAATACTTCAAACTGAAAGAAATCTGATGTCCTACGCTGCACACGCACGCAGAATGTCAAGCATAAATAATACTGCTGGACTGCTTTTATTCAAGAACTGGTGTTATATATTTAAAATGAACTAAACACAGATTCTGCTGACTAGATCATTTTGTAGGCGTTTAAAGCTTTATCAAATATAAAAAAAGGCTYGATTTACATTTGACACTTTCTTGTTACGTGACTGAATTGTGGGTGGAAACGGAAATCTGTCTCTTCACTTCAGACTTTTGCAGATGCTGAATTAGATTAGCATTAGCAACGTCCTCAAAGACAACCCCAAAAGAAGGAACCGCTTCATGGTAGAATGAACCCAGCTCAGTGTTACTTCAATAGATTTCCTATTGGTTCAAACGTCAGCCAGTTACAGAATGTCTTGTCACATGAAATAACACCTGTTAGTTTCTCACACTCCAACCGTCACCTAGAAGCCTTGCACTTTAAATAAATGCTTGCAAGGCTTGGACAGTTCCACACGAAAAGCAAAGCGACCTCTGAGGTTTTACAAATTAACAAAACTCTACAAGCCAATTTTTTTTTTCTTTTTTGAGTCACTGCCGGGTGTATTGTAATCGAATCGTGCGTCGTTAATGTAAAATGGGTTTGCAAGGAGTTGGCGTCCTCCTCCAGTGTTACCTCATGTTGGCGGCAGCCATGTATTTTGATCTCGGTGAGCTGGAGGAAAAATGTATCATCGAGGAGATTCCAGAAGACACGCTGGTGACCGGTGAGTCCTCGACGAGTAATTGTCCTCCAGAGAGTCATTTTTATCCTTGACCATGGCAATAACTGTGAAAACAGTTCCCAAGTGGGGGAAGGGGATAGAAATATTGTGATTCACTGTTTCTCTAATGTATATTCATTCATACATTTTTGCTCAAATGTTTGCAAAAGCAAATTTTCATGTGTAATAACAGCATTTAATCCATTGTTTTTAAATATGAAATATTACTTTCTTGATGAACACACTTGTTCTTGTAAAAGGCTTTTGGGTTAATAACCAATTGTGACTCCTACCTTTAGGTCACTTCTTGTTAGAGCCCTGGGATTTCAAGAGATTGAGCCACTCTCCTCATCTTGGTGTCACTATAACAGTCAGGGACCCAAACATCGAGGTACTGCGCAGATAAACATCACAAGAGGCCACACAATCATGTGCTACAGCAGGGGTGCCCAAACATTTTCTCTGAAAGGGCCAAAATTAAAATCAATCTGAGGGGGGTGGGCCAAATGCAGTAATATAATACACGAAATGCAAATATTTCAATGAAAGTTGTATTTTTTATGATTAAGCTGCAGCCAGTGCAGTTGCCCACATTTTTTTTCTAGCCCATGGGCATGGAGAAAATTGAATGTTTGCTCGGGCAGCAAAGGCTCATGGGACTTTTCATAATTTAAAATTTGAGAATGGGGTCTTATAAGGTGTGCAAAACTAGAAATGAACTTAAATCTAATATAAATGTCTCTTGAAGTTACTTGTATTTTAAGTTTAATCTTATTATAGTTCAAAGATAAAGTGAGCACCATGAGTTAAGTTTATCTGACTAGAGCTCCTTGTACC
>NW_013952413.1:434070-477968 GCF_001266775.1 Austrofundulus limnaeus | reverse complement strand
GCTCTACCCATATGAGCAGCAAAAAGACGTTTTTAGACCAAATATTACAGATTTGAACAAATACGCACAAAAACATCAAAATTAGCACAGTAACAGTACTATATAACATTTTAAACACACTCTAGACAGTTTATCAGCTAAAAAAAGTTAATTTTGGGGTAAGTTACTCTTTAAATTTCCAACAGCTGTATTTTTTACATTTATATAAAATTTCCTTTTTGGTTTTTGGCCAATAAAGAGTGATATGAAAAGTGAAGTTAAGGTTTATTTTCACTTCTAAAGGTTTTGATGTCCAAACGCTACGGAAAAACAGGAAAATTCACCTTCACGGCTCATGCCTCTGGTCAGCATTACCTCTGCTTCCAAACCAACTCCACAAGGTTTGCCGTCTTTGCTGGAGAAAGGCTGGTAAGACAATGGAAAGCAGAGCAAAACACAAAATGAAAATAGAGTAAAAATACAGTAAAAACAACTAGATATCCTATCTATTTTGCTACACAGAAGCTACATTTAGACGTTCAGATGGGAGACCACTCAGTTGTCCCCGGTGCTGACAGGACCCAAAAGAACTTGGAGACACTTGAGAACAGTCTCAAACACCTGAGAGAACAGATGATTTTCATCACCAAGCACCAGGAGTACCAGAGGGTAAGTTTGAAACAAAAATACTTAGAACATGTACAWTCCTGTCTAACCCAATCTGTAAAAGAAAGCAACATTTACATCGAAGTACATGTGCAAAATGACACGTCAAAAGAACAAAGTTGTGATTCATTTGCTTCTTTTCGTGTTATGTTCTGATATGTAGGAGAAGGAGGAAGTGTTTCGTCAGTTCAGCGAAGAAACCAACAGCAAGGTGTTGTGGTGGGCTGTGGTGCAGACCTCCATCCTGCTGTCTGTCGGCTTCTGGCAGATGAAACRACTCAAAGACTTCTTCATTGCCAAGAAGCTGGTGTGAATTTGAACTTCAGCCGGTCGATAAGACACACCAGTTGCTCCTGTGCTCGCCATAAACATACATGTAGCAATGCATGTGATTGTAACTGAAAGAAAATACAAAATAAAACATATTAACACGTTTAAATATGAACAAAGTGTTACATTTAAGACAATGCATGGATAATAAAATAAGGTTTGGAAGAAAAATCTCAAAATAGTAATACATTTTTAATATGTGTTTTCATAATGTTTACATATTTTATGACATAAAACAGCCTATTACTATTACAACTGAACACACAACACTGCGAGCTACTTGATGAATAAAAATATATTAATAAAAAAACATTAAGCATTTCCTTTTCTTCTTTTTAGCTATTTCATTATGCGCATGATGACGCACTTTCTTACCTGACATTTGCACTGGCTTCGTCGAAGCTAAGCTAGCTAGYTGTTAGCTAACCGCGACAGAAGAGGAAAAAGGAGAATCGTTTTTGAGAGCATTACTTGCAGATTAATTTAATTTTAAACAACAAATATGTAACCTGGACCGACWGTTCGAGTATTCATTTTGCTTATAAACTAATCCTAAGCCAAAAGGTAAAGTTAACTTGAATATGTTTTTTTTTTAAAAAAAAACGCAGATTATGGTCCTCATTTGTTAAGTTATGCTAATATAGCTAAATGCTATAGTAGCTTCAATACCAAACATCAATCATGAATCCACATGAATGCTGAATTCGATACTGAAATATATAAATACTTGTTTTTTTTTTTATTTGCTACCTCAAGTACAATATGTCGTAGAAAGTAATTATCTAAATTTTATCTGCTTTCAGGTTTTCAAATGTCTTACTGGGTCTGCTGCAATTCCTGTTTTCTTCCCCCAAGTTCTGAGCGCAAACTAGCTGTTACTACCTGTGGCCATGTCATCTGTAGTGTCTGTTATCAGAAAGGTAGACAAATCACAGTCAAAACAACGTTAATAATGTTTGTATTTGTTAGGGCACTGAATTGATTTACATTACAGCTGTCTGCTGGGCCAGCAGMGTAGTTAAACAGGGACATCTGTTGGGCATACAGCGAAATTACACACAAATGGCCACCTATCATCATATTAATATAATTATCCTTTAATAAATATACACTCATTACTGACATTAATCAAGTTTATAAGTCACATATCGGTGTCTCTGATGGGTTCTTTTTTAATTCAAGTTTGCTTTATTCTAAAGCTAATATAAGCTATTATTTAATGTTTGTTCTCAGACAGTTAGCCTCAGCATTTTTAACTCAAACTTACTGAGATTACAAGTTTTATTGCTTTAATTTCACCAAGAAATTCTGGCAATCTTTTCGCCCCCTCAGGCAAGCAAGGCAAGTGTTTAATATGCAGTGCCCAGTGCCAACTATCGCTGCTGTCTGACAAAGTGAGCATCTTATTTTCCATCCTTCATTGCTCAAAGTACCAAATGCCTTAAAGAAGAGACAGAATTTTAAAACTTGCGTTGTGAATTGCCTTTGTTTCAGAGCAGCTCCGATGTGAAGGCTTTGTTTTCTGACATCAACGTCGTGGCAACCAAACACCTAACAGAAATCAGCAAAGTTAATTAATTAATTTTTTAATTACATCACATTGATGCAGTATGTGTTTTGCGGTGCGCGTTGGGACTAAGTCTTCCATTTCCTCAGGTCCTAACATTCCAGGCAAGACATCAAAAGAGACTGCTGACTTACTACCAGAAAAGGGTTGGAGGCGTTTATTATGCTGTACTTATTACCATTTTAGTTTAAATGTAGGTTTTCTATGTGTTAGATGTGTATTTTTTTCTCTTTTAAAAATTGCCCTTTCGTCTTGTTGCAGTATGAGAAACTAGAGGAGKTTTTGCACAAAATGAATCAAGAAAAGCAACTCATGACAAAGTAAGTAAAAGCCATATAGTTTTAATATCCAATGTGTACGTTAAAAAATGAAAAGTTTTTTTGACTTATTAATTATGTTTTCTTATTTTAAAAGGAAACTGAATGAACAGAGTGTATACATCGCTAAACTGGAAAACTCTCTTCAGCATCAATGGTACAGTTCTTTTGCACATTTTATTACTCTACATTAAATATATAAAGTTACATACAGTTTGTTTAGTTGTAAAAGCAACTATTCTGAATGTTAGCTAATTATTCTGTCTATTCACAAACTCAACAATGTTAAATAATCTAAACTTGCACTTGTAGCCAGGGATTATTTGGCTATGTGTTCATTTTTATTTTATTTTATTTTTTCATTTTGCAGACACTGTATGTTTGTACAGCAGTGAAAATATCAATCTTAAAAACAATAATTTAAATGACTAAATAAAGATCTAGAGGCAGTTAAAATGTTAGAAACACATTTCCAAAACGGTCACTAGGTGTCACTCCTGACCCAATAATGTAGACGCTTGTACAACCAGGACTGATTCAATATAAAGTGCGAGATGTTTCAGTTTAAAACAATGATTTAACACCATATTATTTAATTAAAGCTGTTAATGTAAAGGTAAAAAAGCAAAAAATGCATATTAATAAGTATCCGTATAACAGTTTAACAATTAGTTTACATTGTTGTTATGCTTCTGCAGAATTTTCCTACACTAACACAAAGAAATACTAATATTTCAGTAAAATGTTGCTTCAGATGCAAAGCTGCACGCGTCTTTCTTWGAACTTTTGCACAAACCTTGCTTGCTACTGTACACAGTACTTTAAGCCTCTGTCAGTCTGTCATCGCTGGATTCAAAGCAACAGCTGTGCTGCTGCGAATGCTGTTGTGTTACAATCATTTACCATTATTTATCACTCTTACACAGCGCCAAGTCATCATCTGGTTCTCTGATCAGCCACAGTTCCCACACTCCACATGGACATAAGCCAGGTAAGCAGTTGTGTTTTTATTAACGCACATTATCACACCAAAGATTTATAAACGCTCTAATCTGATATTTACAACATTAAAAATCATTGTTTTAATATTGTTCTATACAGTATATGATTATGTAATTGTAATACTGTACATAATGTCATAATATGTTTATCAGAATGTAGTGCTTTTTTCTCTTTTAAACTACTTGAGTGGTAAGGCAAAATATTAACATCTGTCTTTTGAAACTGTTTAACTCATTTTCATTGTACCTGTGAACAACTGGCATGAGTTAAAGTTTTCTGAAACAAGTCCATCCACTGTGTAGCGGCAGCCCGTACTTTCTGTCACTTATGGTTTGCAGAACATTTGTAAGAGTTTCTTGTTTGACTTTAGTCCTGCAGATCCCATATAACTCACCAGTGTCCCTCTCACGCCACTCATCCACAACTAATATGTAAGTATTTTGTCCTTTTCTGTCCATGTCATTAACACTTTCTCCCTCTCTCTTTTTGATGCACACAATCTTCAGTTYGTTATTATGCTCGGTGCCTCAGAAAAACTGAATATTTGGAGGTATTTTACTCTGCTGAACGTAATACCTCAGGGTCAACCTGATGTCTTATGTCAACTTTAACTGTGTTTAGTTCTGCCCTGCCCTGTGGCTATCCACAGACAGAGTCATAACTGAATAATCCAATTTTTGCTTGGCTTTAGGTAAGAATCCTTATTGAGTTTCCTGCGCAACATTGACATAACGTTGATTGGGTGTCAAATTTATTAGCCCAAATGTTTTCGTTTYAAATCTAATAAAGCTTTAGATGCTAACCGTGAGCAGCACAGATGATTGATACCAGATTTGGACCCCGTTTGTAAATGTTTTATTTAAAACAAAATCAGTTTATTTATTGTAAATGAATACTGCTGTTTGAAACAGTCRTGAAACATAATGATAGTTTCATTAAGCTTCAGTAAATGTATCAACTTTGTTGCTATTGTTGCTTAAACATCTCAAGGTCCTAGATATTATTTGAAGCCTTAGAGATACTGTATGTTTTGACTATAACTAATATAAATATAATTTTCATTATAGATGAAACCAATTTACTTTACAAAAAATTGCAATAAAGTTATTAAAGTGCCTGTGACATCAAATTTTTGCAATAAATATGAATGCATTTTTGGAAAGAGAACATTGATAGCATATTGCAAAAATRATTTTACACTGCTGAGATGAACAGTTGTTGAGATATTTGCACGTGAAGTAACAGGAAGTGATGTCAAAGGGGAACGTCTGCATGTAAACAGAGTGTTGCTACAAGGCTAACAACATGTAGATTGTAGAGAAGAATCTGATGTTTCTTTAGATTATTTTGAGTCACTATCAAAGAGATGAAGAGTCAGAGTTCAAATTATTTTATAATTGTAAATTATCCATCCATCCATCCATTTTCTTCCGCCGATCCGGGGTCGGGTCGCGGGGGCAGCAGCTTCAGAAGGGAGGCCCAGACCTCCCTCTCCCCAGCCACTTCTTCCAGCTCCTCCGGGGGAACTCCAAGGCGTTCCCAGGCCAGCCGAGAGACATAGTCCCTCCAGCGTGTCCTGGGTCTTCCTCGGGRCCTCCTCCTGGTGGGACGTGCCCTGAACACCTCACCAGGGAGGCGTCCAGGAGGCATCCTTACCAGATGCCCGAGCCACCCCAACTGGCTCCTCTCGACGTGGAGGAGCAGCGGCTCTACTCTGAGTCCCTCCCGGATGACCGAGCTTCTCACCCTATCTCTAAGGGAGAGCCCAGCCACCCTGCGGAGGAAACCCATTTCGGCCGCTTGTATCCGGGGYCTCGTTCTTTCGGTCATGACCCAAAGCTCATGACCATAGATGAGGGTAGGAACGTAGATCGACCGGTAAATGGAGAGCTTCGCTTTCTGACTCAGCTCTCTCTTCACCACGACGGACCGGTACAGCGCCCGCTTTACAGCAGACGCTGCGCCAATCCGCCTGTCGATCTCCCGCTCCCTTCTTCCCCCATTTGTGAACAAGATCCCCAGATACTTAAACTCCTCCACTTGAGACAGGGCGACCCCCCTGACCCGGAGAAGGCACTCTGCCCTTTTCCGGCTCAAGACCATGGCCTCGGATTTGGAGGCACTGAGCTTCATCCCGGCCGCTTCGCACTCGGCTGCGAACCGCTCCAGCGAGAGCTGCAGATCACGATCCGATGAAGCCAACAGGACCACATCATCCGCAAAAAAGCAGAGATGCGATCCTAAGGCCACCGAAACGGATCCCCTCAACACCTCGGCTGCGCCTAGAAATTCTGTCCATGAAAGTAATGAACAGAATCWGTGACAAAGGGCAGCCTTKGCKGAGTCCAACTCTCACCGGAAACGAGCCCGACTTACTGCCGGCAATGCGRACCAGACTCTGACACAGGTCGTACAAGGACCTGACAGCCCGTATCAAATGGCCCGGTACCCCATACTCCCGGAGAACMCCCCACAAGGCCCCCCTTGGGACACGGTCGAACGCCTTCTCCAAGTCCACAAAACACATGTAGACCAGTTGGGCGAACTCCCATGCACCCTCCAGGACCCTGCTGAGGGTGTAGAGCTGGTCCAGTGTTCCACGACCAGGACGAAAACCACACTGCTTTTCCTGAATCTGAGGTTYGACTATCCGACGGATTGTAAATTATGTTTTGTTTGAATATGTCCTGGGGATAAAAGGGGCAGACATTGTAAGATTTATTCTTATTCTGCTACCTTTCATTTTATTTTTATTTTTGATTTGTGTATTTTCTTATTTTTATTGTATATAGTTATTTTTTAATGAAATGAATATTTGTTTTGAATTGAACTGAATATTGTTACATTAAAAAAGAACAGTTTCATTTCTTAAATAATTCCCCTTTGATGTCACTTCCTGTTTCACTTAAGCTGAGCCAAATTCTGAAGAAAATCTGCCAGTTTTATGACAAAATTGGTAAAAGTGTTTGTATTATGCCAAGTTTCTTAAATATAAAGATGTTTTCTTAGACTTTTTGTATTTGACTGAGATGCTTGTCATAGGCACTTTAAGCRGCTTTAAACTTCAGGACTTTGTGAATTTTATACATTGCTTTGAAATATGTTAATGTCACCAGTGTATAGACACCGGTTGCCTTAAAGGAAGCAGTTAAGGCACAACTGTGGTGTTCATTCAGCCAATCCTAACAGAACTAATGAAGTGTGCTTTCCTGTCTGGCAGCACTGAGAACATGGAGGTGGATGAAAGGAGCCTGTTCAGAAAAGTAGGTGCCAGTCATTTGTTGTATTAAAAGAAATCTGTTAAGATTTTATTAGCACCAYGACAGARTTTGGAAMAGGAGGAGTGGAGGTTTTGGATTAATCATCTAATTGTCTCTTTTTAATGTGCACCAGCCTAACTCTGCACCCAGACTTTCACTTATCAAGCCTCCTCAAGAGGGAAGAATTGGTATGATMTCTGCTTTGTTTTTCATCAATCTACTGTTTTGCTTTGATTGACAAAGGCACTTTTTGTCTRTTTGCATGATTGTACATGTGTTTGCTTGAAAACTGATTTCTCCATTCACATATATTGCATTACAAATTTATTCAGACACAACAAGCACCCGAAAAATCTTCAGAAAGTCACTTTTTTATTTCTTTGTTCCCACTTTGTTTTTATTTATGGCCTTTTTAATCTTTCAAGAGATTAGCTTTAAAAGCTAAATAAAATGACAACATTATCAGAAGGGTTTCTGTCTAGGTGTGTAGGTATTATTATTGGCTGTGCCTGACTAATGTAGGAAAATGTTTTATAAAAAGAAAACCAAAACATTTGCTCAGTGATACTTCGTGCTTTTTAAGACGCTTTGCCTCTGATTGATAGAGCTTTAGTTTGACAGCGACGTGTTCCATTTGTCATAGGGTTTACAGCRGCGGAGCTGTGCTCACATGCTCTGRGTGTTTTGTTATGTTTGGTAGCAACTTCTTTGTGAGGTCGTGTGAAGATGATTCACTCATTTATCTTGTCTGCCTGGAGGGYTATCCAAACGACGCTTGTAGTTCGCTCCTGTGGTGGGAGAAGAAACAACGTAATGATTTAATACATGATGCAAATATAATTCTGCCATTTTTTAAAACTTAATGAGTAATTAGTTTTCCTCACAGGAAGTTTGAACTTTATTTATCTGATGTGACGTTTAGGCACTGTCTCTCGGCCTGCTGCGCACTCTGCACACTCAGCCACTGTCAGGTGAGAAATTTTATTCCTTATATTCAATTAAAAAAAATACACCAGCGTCTTTATCTACTCTGTATATATGTTTTGTGTTTGGTTGTCTCATGTGAATGTGAATAAGATTAACTAATTTCATATTTATGTTGCCTTTTGAAAACACAGTGTAACACAAGTCTTACTGTTTGCTTTCAGCCGTTTTCAGGTAACACCCATGACCCCAGAGTCTCCATTTGGCCAGAGTTCTGTGTGGAAGTCCCCGATCTTCAAGCCTCCATCCTCCTTCAGACACTCCATGTCCTCTCTGGTCGGTCTTCCACCCTAAAAAAAAAAAAAAAACACAAACACTGAATAACTATAATGAAGCCTCTAATGGATGTAAACACTGTGGCMACTGACATCTTTGTAGAGGTATTCATGATCTAAGTTGTTACTTTTAACCATTCTTGTAGTAAATGTGTTTAAATGTGTTGTTTTTTTTTTACTTTGTGCTGATGAAATAACACAGAAGGCTTTTTTTCTAGCTAGTGAGCAAATAAACTGATAAAAAAAAATGACGTCTATTTTTTCATTAAAAATATGGCTATAAATGTTTTAAATGTGTTTTTTTAATCTCTGACTCAAATTCATCTTTTACAGATAATTTGATTAAATGTTTCTACATGGAATAAAAGTTCAGCTTATTAACAGGGTTCCTGCAGATCCTTAAAAAGTCTTAAAAGGCATTGAATTCATCAATCCAAAAATAAGGCCTTAATTAGCCTTAAAATTCTTAAAAATGTTAACACATTGTAAATAGGATGACTGTAATTCATCTCAAATATTAAAATAATTGGTAACCTTTTTTATATTTACATGCAGACATTCCCCTTTGACATCAGTTCCTGTTACTTAGATGCAAATATCTCAACAACTGTCCATCTGAGCAGTGTGAAGTTTGTTTTGTAATATGTTAATAATGTTGTCTTTTCAAAAAGGCATTCACTTTTCTTACAAATGTTGATGTCACAGGCACATTAAGGTTTCATCTACAGCAAATTGTGGTTAAGACCCCACTGTGGGTCCTAAAACTCCAAATTTTGGGTCGTTAAACTGACTGCTAAGCTGCTATAGTTAGATATGGATAAAAACAATTGGTTTATTAGCAATATTTGAATACTTAACCAAAAATACTTTGATTCATGAGTTTCTGCCACAGTTTTATTTATTTATATTTTTTTATTTTGTCATTTCTGTTTATTAAGAAATTGGTCTTAAATTTAATTTCAGTTGGCATTAAAAAGTCTTAAATTTAACTTGCTTTAAACTGTAGGAACCCTGATTAAAATATGTATTTTAGCGGAGAATCTTAACCCTTTATTCCAAAGGTGCTGATGTGATGCTCATTAAGCTGCAGCCAGCACCTGTTCAGTTTACAAAGATAAACTGGGATTAAGTTGTGCACAAAATATTACCTCCGTTTACTGGCTTAACCCGGTAACCGTCGGCAAACAGCGACTCTGCCCAGTCCTGATTGAGGTAACTCAGTTTACTGCCCTCACTGTACTGCCATGCCGGATGTAACTTTAGTAATGCGACTTGCTTCTTTTGCCAACAAATCTGCTACAAAACAGCTGCAAGTGAAGACAAAGAGGCGTGTATCCTTACGCAAACATGATATCACCTGAAGTCATTGCAGCAGGAAGAAGCTCGTGCGATAAAGCGGATGGCGAGGATGCGCGATGTGTTCAGACAGGTCGATTCTTTCGCTGCAGACCGGCCGCTTTTTGCCTCTTTTGTCCCCCGTTGTCAGGGTGTTGAATAATGTCTATTGAAGAGGGCTCAGGTGTGACTCTGTGTGTGTTTTTGGACCTGTGCACACAACGTTCTAGTGTGTGTGTGAAGTTTTGTACAGAGTCAGAAGGCCTGATCCTCCTCTGTGCTCTTGTGAGAAGTCGTTTCCTGTTTTTTAAAGGTCCACCTAGAGAGAAACGGCACCCCGGGGCAGCCCGAGCTGTCATGGTGTCACACGTTGACTGGAAGAGGACTAAATCAGTATAATCCTTTCCTTATGCACAGAGTCGTATAGTGGGGGGCTCTGTTCTTGTCACCCCCATTAATGAGGCATGTGTTTTGTGTCCGGTTTGTCTTTTTTTAAATTTTTTTTTTAGAATATCAAAACAAACCTGCAGACAAAAACATTCCATTTCGTTCTTTTTGTTCGTCTTGATTCCTCTGCGACTTTCTCCGGCGCTCGTTCACGCACACCCACTCCTGCGTGGCCTCGGGCGGTACAAATGAGCTCTGCCACTTCAGAGAGCTAAAGAAAACTATTCTGATGTCAGTGGTAATTATTCAACAGCGTGTTCCCACAGATTGTTACCTCTCTCAACCTCGATCCGTCTTTATTTTGTGCGTGCGTGCGTGCGTGTGTGTGTGTGTTCATGAGAGAGAGAGAAGCTTCTCTCTCTGATTCAGACTTCACACTTTGTCACTGCATTTCAGTCTTGTACCTTTGGTGTTGTAAAGTGTAATCCCCCTTTAGGCAAGACATGACATGAACTAAATGATTTCACAGTGGAGCTATTTGTCTTTCCTGAGGTGCACAGAAAATAGTCCTCCGTAAAAAGAAAAAAAATCCACGAGGGAAGATTTATTTCTGAATGTCTGCTCTGGAGCAAAATCAATATTATGATGTGAGTTTTGTACACATATTACTAAAGCATTTTGTATTTCTACTAATGTTTTTGACAGCTTTATGATGTAGGGAGACTGGGAACAGTAGCAACACGCCATTTTTCTCCAAACAGAAACAAGCTAGAGTGACGACACTCGCACTGTACATGCTCAGTTAGATGCCCCACCTTGCAGAGAAAAAGTAAGCAGATTCAAAAACTGCTCCAGGATTTATTTGAAAAAAAAGTTTCTGAGGTACCAAAGTATATATATTTTTTTGCTTAGCTTAATTTTTGTTATATTGTTGTCACAGTTTTTGTAATCCAGCTCAAATTTATATGGTTTAAACAAGTGATATGTTGACTTTTAACTAATATGGTTAGCATGTATCAAGATCAGCTTATTTAGCTAACACATGAGGTTTTATCATGGCTGACAGGAAGGTACAATAAATTCATATAAAAATGAATTGCATAAAATTGATATTAAGACGTTGAAATTAAGTTTACACTTAAAAATGTATTGTGTATTCATGATAGTTTTATAGTTTAAAACTTATCATTGTTTAAGATGTATTTTCTGCAGTTGTTGTTTTCAACAATGGTTTTAAAATCTTATTTTTTCAGTGTAAATTTTGCATAACATAGGCGTACAGTGACAACAGGCAAAACAAAAGTTAATYGCCTCACAAATTGTTCTGTTATTCTTGTTTTGCCAACTATATCTTATATCAATTTGAGTCTTTGACATCTGTATGTAAGGTCTACTCACCAAGGCAAATCTATATTTGTCATTTGATCAAAAAGAATAAAGAAATAACACTGTAATATACTTAAAACTTACAGTTCTTATAAATTTAGCAACAATATAAATATAAAAATAATAAAACTTTTATTTATAGAGAAATATACTGTATTATTAATATGTTGAAACCACCCCCGAACAATGTTGCAACGGTCCCCGGCCCCGGGGTCAGTTGCAACATCTGACTTTTTATTTTCAAATGCAAATTGTGAAGAAAGTACATTGTTTATTCATCTGTAAATGGTTTTAACTATTAACAGACAGATGTAAGTTTGTTGTATTAAAATTTGGTTTGTCTAATTCAAACCTCTGAGTAACAGAGACAAATGCGGGAAAAAAAAGTGTTGCAACTGTCCCCGGTTTCCACTACGGTGAATTACAAGCTGATGACCTCCGCCCATTGTTTTTGCTCTGGAGAGACAGATACCGAAATAGAACTTTCTACAAAAAGATCATATGTTTCTATCGTGTCATTAATTAAACTTCACATTATACAGATGAGTCTGCAGATAGCATCATATTCTACGTCAGTCATGTATTCCTGTGGTGACTGACTGTTGGCTCAGAAAGATGTGCAGGATGTGCGTGCGTAATCTTGTTCAAGGTCTTGTATTTACTCCCTGGTGATGTAAGATTGCAGTTTTAATGATGTACTTATACACTGTGACAGCGAAGACAGATTTATGTCCTTACAACATACACACACGTTGAAATATTGTTTAACAGAGGAACAGGTGAGGGTTAGGGACCTATAGTTGGATTTTCGTCCATCCACACCCAAACTAAAGCAGCCCCACATGTGAAGGCGGGCTGGCTGTTCCCTTTGAAACAGGCCTTTTCCAGCTGGACTGTATACAGTATACATTTCCTTATCATATACAGTCTCCTTACCTTCCCCTGAATGAACGTGCACATTTCTTTGCTTGCATACAGCAACACATGCTCACCCAGTGACTGTTAAATTCTTCCCCTCTTTTACTCCCTTGCACTCACACAGACACAAACTTGGCAGGATGTGGAGGGAGGAAAAAAGGGGCCGAAAGACAACACAGAGATTAGGAGGCTTCTGTCACGGCTCCGTTGCAGACTTTAAAGGCCCTGGCTTCCTTCCCCTCAGCCAGATTTCTTTCTTTTCTCACCATGTCTGTCTACATCCCTCTCTTTTCACAGGGGGAAGGTAAACATTTGGCCCAGGGCGACGGAGAAAAAAAAGGGAGGAAAGGTGGAAGAGGGATGGAAACCGCCTGTTTGCCCCCTTCTTTTGTGTTTTTGTTTTCTTAGTTTTAATGGCGGCTTTGTGGCTGCGCGAGGGATGACTAGAGAGGGAGAGGTATGCAAACAGAACGGGCGTTTCAATGCCAGCCAGGTGTCTGTGTTGTTTCCATCTGGGAGCGTGTGTGTAATGCATGCACGCGTTTGTGCTTTGGGGTAGCCATTTGCACATTGCATGTGCACTTCATTAAACTTTCTCTCGTCCAGGTGAGTGTGTGTAAAGGCGTCTCTTGGGTTTCGATGAGCAGATGTGTGCTGTTTTTTTTTCCAAGTGTGTGTGAATGAGAAAGAGAGAGCTCTTCATGGTCACTGACTCCTTTCACCTGAGTGCTTCTTTCACGTTCAAAAGGCCAGTCGATGGTTAAAAAAGCTCTTTGGGCATCACTAACCACAGCTGCTGTTGACTCAAACGTAAGGAATCTCCTCCGTGGGTTCACACACCCTTTTAAAGCAGCCAACTGCACAACAGACACCCCACCACCACCACATCCTGACAGAAAGCACAAGTCGTGGGTCAAAGGTCAGAACATAGAACATGTGTCCTGGCAGTGGACGGTTTCGTGTCAAAATTCAACTATTCGACTGTACATATGAATTGGGGTAACAAACATGAAAATAAAACTCATAGTTGTGATGACTCGCAGCTAAAATCGGTGGACTTTACTCATTTGGAAGCTATTTCAGACAAGGCGTGATCAATCACTGTAAAAAATGTCCACCTAACCAAGTTTTAAAATCTTATATCCAGCCAAAAAGTCTTTTTGATCTTGTTTTGAGACTGATTTACTAAACAAGAACTGACTGTGTAAGAATAATCATCTTGTTTTCAGAATGTGTAAGATTATTTGTCTTGTTAGCTTGAAAATTTGACTCAAATTATGTCAAAATTTTCTGCCAATGGAGTCAGAAAATTTTACTAAGATTCTTGAAATAAGAAAAAAATTGAGTCAAATCAAGTATTTCAAGAATCTTACCAAGTAAATATTTCTTACTCCATTGGCAGAAAATTTTGACTTAATTTGAGTCAAATTTTCAGACAAAAAAGACAAATAATCTTACACATTCTGAAAACAAGATTATTATTCTTACACAATCAGTTCTTGTTTAGTAAATCAGTCTCAAAACAAGATCAAAAAGACTTTTTGGCTGGATCTAAGATTTTAAAACTTGGTTAGGTGGACATTTTTTGCAGTGTGCACAGTAGAGTTTGCATGTTCTCTCTGTGCACTCGGTTTTCTGTGGGACGTTCAGTTTTCTCTCACATTTGTTCATCCCTATATGTGAGTGAGAGTGTGAATGGTTGTTTGTCCCTGTCCAGAGTGCAACATTAAACAATGGAAGAGATTTTTTGCTATTGAGCATCTATGTTTCACACTAAACACATTTTTCAGTCTCAACAGCTGCAGAAAACACACAGTGGAGATCGTGGTGCTTTTATTCTGAAAATATTAAGATATTCACTCGAAAATCATGGCTTGTGTGTTTTAAAAGGGACGTTATGCAAAATACACCAATTTTTTGTTAGCACTTCTTTACTTTGAATTCAAATTTTCTGCACTCCTAGAAATTCCATCTCTCCCGGTGCTGAACAGATAACTTTATATTCTGTTAGGGTCATGTTTTTCAACCCGTTCAGTTTCTCTATTTTCTATGACGTTTTCTGAACTATTACATCAAAGGCTACGTTCACACTGCAGGCAAATCCGACCCAAATCCGATTGTTTTGACCCATCTGACTCATATCCGATTTTTTTATGACAGTCTGAACGMGACAAATCCGATTTTTTCAAATCCGACCCAGGCCGTTTCAGTRTGTGGTTTTAAATCGGATACATTTCTGATGTTTTCAAAGTGACTGCAGTGTGAACGCTCATGTCACATTCATCTGACTTTTTCATCAGGAGGAGGGGGTGAAGGATTGATAAGACACTAACCTCAAGTCTCGCTGTTTAAATCTGTAGCTCCGTGTGTTTACAGCTCCAAAACACAAGTCCAGTTGCTTCATCTTTTTACTTTTCATTTTCCACRTAGAYAGTATGATAATAATGATGTCCAGCCTGGGTCTCAGAGAGTATTGATCCTAAAGTTTGCTACTYGGTCGATACTTTTTTCCAGCTCGTAGTTTCGTTCAAAAAAAAAAAAAAGCTTCACTGGAGCATCCCGGCCAGAGGCAGGTTCAGATATAAACAGTGAACTAAAGAAGCAGGTCAGATAATTATTTAATCAGCTCTGATTAAACAACAACTTCCGATTCTATGTGCAAAATGTAGCATCCATGCTAGCTCTGTAAACAAACAAGCCGGCTGATGAGACGTCACGTCTTTTACTGCGCATGCGTGTCACATCAGTGCTGTGGAGCGTTCACACAGGGGTCTGATGCAGGTCACATTTAAAATGTAATGTGAACGTTCACACAAAAAGATCGGATTTTTAGAAAAAATCGGAACTGAGCATTAAGACCTGCAGTGTGAACGTAGACAAAGTTTTTTTGTGACGGAACCTCTAAAAATGGTCTGAACTTACCAGTTTAGTCGTCTTCATTGTCCTCTGGCTCCAACATGTAAGGCTGGATGGACAAGTCTTCTGCTGTTGACGACTTTTAATTCATTTGTAAATAAAACATTTCTGCTCCGCTATGTAGTCGTAAATATCAAACTAGAACGAACCGGTCTGGAGGGTGGCGGGGTGTGAAGTGCCTCGTTCAGATTTAAAGAGACAGCTTCAAATCGAGTTGATCTGAGACACACCTCAGAAAAGAAGTGAACAAGGTGCTTGTGGAGTCACAATAAGGAGGAATTCAGAACAAGTCATTGCAGTTCTACTTATAGACCCCAGCTGAGTGGTTTAAATGTGAAAAAGAAGGATTTAAAAGCACATTTTTTTTAAAACTGTAAAGTGTCCAGATTAAAAATGTAGTTTAACTTAGAAAGAAGGTGCATTTAGTTTGTGAAATTAAAAGGCCAAACCAACGTAGAGGCGGAAAGAAAAGAGAAATGAGGTTCAGCAGAAGTTTCACCGTTTTCATTGATGTCCTGTCTTGTTTTCTCATCTCCAGTCCAGAGCAGCGGTGAGCTCAGCACATCTGTCAGCTGCTCAGCTCCGTGTCAGCCTTCTCCTCCCTATTTATTTATCACTCCTTCTGTCTCCCCTCCTCATCRTTTCTACAACTTTCCAAATGAATAAAAAAAGACATCAGGGAGCATGATAAAACAAGAACAGATAATAAAATAAACCCAAAACTAGTTAAAAGTTAAGGTTGAAAACATGATGGGGATGACTCAGAACTTTTGCACATACAAACCACATTACTCTCAGCTTAAATACATTTGTAGGATTTTTAAAGCCTTGCAAAAGGTCAGAGCAATTGTTGAAATTTCAAAACAGCATCATCTTGACAGGGATGTTCCCTCTCTGCATGTTTTCAATTGACTGTTTTCCCCCTCGTCTGTATAGACACACTGTTATCCAACCTTTAACCACTTTAGAAAGTTATGCAATGGTAATTTATTAATCAGGTCCAGTTAATGTCAGCAGTAGATTTCAGGTCACCGCTGCTGCCAAGTGTATTTATAGGTGCAGGGTCAAAATACTTGTTTAAATTGGATATTTCAACCTTTTATATTAAAGCGCTAAGTTTTAGTGGTGCAGTTTGTAAATCCTGAAATGCTATTGTTGTTTGCCAGCTTCTCCTTTCTGACATTCAAAAGGCCAAGTAATGAAATTTGTAGATTATGTGTCCTAAGAGTTTTATAAGTTTTGAACTAAACTCAAAAATCCAGAGTTGATCTCTTGATCTCTGGTACTGTTCTCATGTCCTGCAGCMTGTTATAGCTCTCCCATCGTTCCAACATTTTCTTTCATCATCTTCCTCTCCTAAACGAGTCAGACAGGAGGGTACGGTGTGCCTTCACACTCTCCATCTGCACGCAACGTTTGTCCGTCTGTCATCTCTGCAGAAAGACACGTTGACAGATAAAACGCTGGCGGCAACGCACAACTGAACAGCTTCAACTATTTAGAGGACAATCGCTTAAAAAGGAAGGCAGTGCTATTCAACTGGCAGCCCTCGGGCCACATCCGGCCAGCGTGGGACCGAAATCCATCCCGCCGATTGGTTCGTTAATTTCTTAAGCTAAAGCTCACGGTTTTCTACTTCAATAAGTTCTTTTAGTTAGACATAGTCATGTGTGGTGTCTACAGAAACGTCAGAATCTTGGTTAAAAGCTGGTAAAAATCGTTTCTATGAACATCCAAGACAGTCGATACTTTAAGCCACTGAAGATAAAACTAAGATAGGTAAAAATAAAATTGGTTTAAAAATGTGGCAAGTAAGAGACGTCAAAATATTTGTGTCAAATGGGAAGCATATTATTATTTTTTGAATATTGTTTTAATATCACTACTTTTATTACGTAGGGATCTGTGTGTTGTATTCATGATTAAGGCCCTGTTATTAGACAACTTATGCAACATTTTATGTCTAAATTGCTAACAAAAGTTATATATTTGATCGATTTGTTTGAATTACAGTACGTACATGCCAAAAAAAAGCTTCCTGTTTATTTTAATTCCATCTTCAATGTAGTTGTCTTTAAAATGTTCATAAGTTGGCATAAGTTGTCTAGTGTGACAGGGCCTTAAATGCAACAAAATAAACTAATTCAAAGGTAACAGATCTTTGTAATAGTTTATTTACATAAAGACTTTAATTTGCTGGATGTTTGGCTCCAGAGCAATTTACAATAGCCCTGCTTTAAGGTACTGTACTAATGTCGACTGTTTTTGAAAATTCAAAAGCTCTAACTCACATTAAAGAGCAGAATCTGATGCCAAAAGTCACCATGAATAAGATATCACATTTTAATGACACCAAAAACATGATTACAATGTTTAGGGACAATATTTTTTTAAAACTAAATGATGACAGACTGTACAAGATTGTCGATACGAAGATAAAATCGATAAAATTTGTATATTTTGTCAGCACATATACAGTATCTTACAAAGACATGAACATTTGCTACATAGCTTACATTATGACTATAACACAAAATCCATTCATGCAATATAATGCCCAATTATATGGAAAAAATAAACATGTCAAGAATAAAATAAATTAGAAAACATCTTTTTTTCCAGTCCCAATACAATTTAGCATTTACAATATTTTGCAAGCCAATAAGTTGCTGAAGCTTTTTGTTTAATCTAAAGCACTCCTAAATTATTTAACTTATTATTTAACTTCAGTCGTATTTTATTCCATACATACAAGTGGTAAGTGCATATATACAGTTTAATGGCAGTCCTTTAGCTTTGATGTATTACAAGCTTAAACACAAGAGAGCTATTTTACTTAAAGGAATTAATAATGAAAAGATTAAACATTAAAATGAAGAGGGTGAGACAAACTCAATGTATTTTTAGATAAACACTCATACTAGTTGGATCTATGTTGTGTATGTGAATCACAGTAATAGTACATCACGGGTATCAAATTATTATTTTTTCTTGAAAAAGAAAGTGGAAGCTTGAATCCCTGGCTTGCACTTGGCAGATATATCAGAAAGCAACATAAAAAAAGAGCACTAAAAGAATTATTTATAAAAATATATTTATACATTGCCCTTCTTTAACAATTTGTGCAAAAATAAATGGCAAAAAGATAAAAAAAAAACAAGAACCTGATATTAATCGATGATTTCAATCACACATTTCCTGTCATGATTATAAAAACGTCTTTCTAAACTGTTTGATTTTCTGTTCCTAAAAGAATTGAAGGCTTGTAAAGTCATATTTCACATCAATACAGTTTATTTTTATTATTGTTTGGTCGAAACATCTTCAGAGTTTTCCCTGTTTTTAATCTCAAAGGCTGAAGCGTATCTTTCAGCAAGCACCTAAATAGAAAATGGCTGAAACCAAAATCTTATCTTAGCATATCATTTTACATAGCCCCCCCCCCAAATTCATAAGCACACGCAGACACGTCGAGACGGACACCTGAGAGGAAAGAGAACTGCTCGAGCTCAGTGCTGAGGTTTTGTTGTAGCCGATTTCTTTTAGGATCAATTCAAAAACGATACATCCAACACCTACCAACAATTGAATCAAGGTTTTAGCACCAATAAAACATAATTATCAAGAACATTAATTTAAAAAGTAAGTTTTACTAGAATCATTTTGTTAATAATTACCGGTAGTTTACTCAAAGCAGTAACCGATAGCAGTTACTTGTTTTACTTCATTTTTTGCAATAGATCCAAATAAATTGCAAACAATTATTGTTTGGAGTTGCCTAAAATTCTAATTATTAATGAAAATTTAAAGAATGCAAGTTGTTTAACCACAAACTACGCAGCAAAGTGTACAAACTCACTGTACAAACCTTAACATGTACTAAGAGCTGTGTGTTCAAGCAAACTGAGTCATCACATTTATAAAGCTGCACTATGAGTGTGTGATGCTTTCAGAAGGCACTAAAACTCAACCACACAGTATCAAATTAAGAAAAACGTTCTAGCTGTAAAGGTTTGGACATACGCTTTCCAAGTCATTATTTAAATGCGTCACATTTCATTAAAAAGAGAGTAAAAGCATAAATATGTGTATCAAAACCTAGAACCAAATATTCAATACCTAATTTTCCGGGGATGGAGTGCCTCTAATGTCAGTTAATGAGCTTGTTGTATTAGCTGTGTGCTGCAATATATAACTTTTTTTTATTTAATGTGGCTTAACGTCAAATCAAACATAACATTTATTTCACTTTTAAGATGCTTTCGATCAGTTTGTCTTTTCAGCTTTAAATTCTAAATCCTTGCCTCWCTAACATGAGACCACAGATGCCCTGGAGCAAAACGTCAGTAGAGAACAGATGTAGTGTATGCTGTATACTCAGAGATCCATAATCCATTACATCATAGTGTCTGCAGAGGCGTCCCATCTTAAAGTTAAAGGATTTCAGATGAATTCTCTTACTTTTAAGCTCTCTAAATCTGGTAAAAGACTAAAAGAAACCTGTGACATATCTGATGATCCTCCAAAGATCCATGAAATTTGGAAAGAATTACTTGAAGCCTCCGTGATATCCTTCACGCTGAGCTCTTCAGCTGTCTGAGAGCCAAGCGAAGCTAAAAGGAAGCAAACCAAAACAGGAAATGCCACCATTCTTCAGGAAGTGAAGAAGCGGCCAGTGACAGCATCTGTCGGATGGTTCAGAACAGGAGCAGACCTAAAGAGGACCAATTCTATCAGTTTTATGTAACGGTACGTTACACTCATCTGTTTAAAAGATCCCACTTGTCATTCAAGTTGACATCAACTTTTTTTCCCCTTAAACACAGCACCCAGACAGCAGCTGGACTTTGAAGAGGGGCTGTCAGCTCGATGGGAGCAAACACCAGCAGCCATGATCCTTGCCAAATTTGCAGATACAGCAAAGTTTCTCTTGGCTCAGTTCGGCTTGTGCCTGAGATGTACTGTAAAAAGTTAACCCACTATGACCCAAAGCTTTGGTTGGAAAGAGGCATTTAAAAAGTTGGGCAGCTTTCACTGAAAAGGTAGTATCTCACTGGGTTGCAAATGTCAAGTGTTTGAAAAATCACTGCCTACTTTTGTGTGCATGGTTTGCAAAACTGTATTCTAACTGTGCACATTATTTTGTTGCCACATGGTTCACCTTGGCATGTTTTGTGTAACTAACCCCAAGTTTATGACTAAACCCACAGGAGTAAACTGTAGCAAATTTGGACAAGTAATTCAGTGGTGAGGGTTTTAGATCTGGACATTTGAGGCTGCTGAATCCATGGTCCCTCCCAGCTGCAGAAAGACCAGATGTTCCCCCMCTCCTTATGGTTTCAAACCCAAATACCAACACATTCTCACTCCCAAATCATCAACATATTGAYGCTTGGTCAGGTAGCCTTTTGCGTCCAGTTTTGACGCGCCGGGTACCCCCTGCGCATCAATTTTTTACGAGATGAGGCGGTGGAGGACAAGCGCGTTGTCATTCTTTTTTTTTTTTTTTTGAAGAGTACGAAATGCGCAAAACTAACCATCCCAGACCCAAAATTTAACTTCTATTAGCCATATACAGCCTATCCCCGAACTCAGTACCTAAAATTAACCATTAATCCTGATCCTTCATATTAACCTCCGACCCAAACCCAAAGACCCCTTTGTGTCGCAACCCGGAAAAGCCGCGGGCGGCAAGGACTGACGCGCGGGGGGGGTACCCGACGCGTCAAAACTGGACGCAGACGGTCCCTGAACAAGCGTCAATATGTTGACGTGTCAGGAGTGAGAACGTGTTACAAATACAGGAGAAGTGTTGGACATTAAAGCAAACCCATACAAATTCATTGTTCTAAACATTTTAAGGGTGTTTTTACTCAAATGGTCTCTTCCACATTAATCCTCTCTCCTACCACATTTATTACCATTACTTACACTTGACCAGTTATGCAAATTAGGTGACTTTTTTTTAGGATCTTTTAGGACAAACAAATACTACTTTCCTTACAGAGGAGTTGGTAACAGTGCCAGTGAGATACTACCGCAAATTGTTGCCATCCTGTTTATCGCCGTTCAAAAAAAATAATAATAATGGTTTGTGTTGAAAATGTTGAGTAAATTTCTCTGTGCTTGAAAGTTAAAATCATGCATATACAGGGGTTAGAGAATGAAACTGAAACACCTGTCATTTTAGTGTGGGAGGTTTCATGGCTAAATTGGACCAGCCTGGTGGTCAATCTTCATTAATTGCACCAGTAAGAGCAGAGTGTGAAGGTTCAATTAGCAGGGTAAGAGCACAGTTTTTCTCAAAATATTGCAATGTACACAACATTTTGGGTGACATACCAGAGTTCAAAAGAGGACAAATTGTTGGTGCACGTCTTGCTGGTGCATCTGTGACCAAGACAGCAAGTCTTTGTGATGTATCAAGAGCCACAGTATCCAGAGTAATGTCAGCATACMACCAAGAAGGACCAACCACATCCAACAGGATTAACTATGGATGCAAGAGGAAGCTGTCTGAAAGGGATGAAATGGTCTAAAACCAGGTGTTTCACTTTCATTGTCTAACCCCTGTAAGTCAAATAAGAATATATTGGGTAGAATCACTCCCGCAGACGAGCAATGTTTCTCTTTAAAATTTGCGATGAATATATATTGTGAGGTGTATTTTAGGTCCACTTTTTAAATAATCTTTAAAATATCCAGGAACAAACCATATTTGATGATTACTTTTCCATATATCTCATCGGGTTGGCTTCTTACTTCACATTCATCATCGCTTCCATTTTGAATAAGTCCATCTTCAAACAACACGCATCTGCAACAGAAGTCGCTTGATCCAAAGTTTGTGTTCATGAATTGGCAACACCTCTTGCAGGTTTTTTTTTTGTTCGTTACGTAAGGCTTGAAGAGTTACTGCATGACCAGGTCTGCACGTGTCCATGAAATGCTTGCTCACCTCGCCACTAACACTGGAAGTGAATGTGCTGATGCTGGTGCACTTTCCCGTCCACATGTGAATGTGTGTGCGTGTGAATGTCCGTGTAGATTTTCGGGTAGGCCTTGGGAGCCAACCCGGCCCCTCCCTGAGCCAGGAGCAGCTGCTGATGGGCAACGTACTCCTCGTAGGAGAGACAGTCTTTATCTCCATTGGCCGTTTGAGAGGGGAGCGCTGGGCAGGCCCGGTCACGAGTGGCCACAGGTAGACGCTGAGCGGCAGGGATAGCGGAGGACGAGGAGGACGAGGAGGAGGAGCAGGTGCGTTTTGACTGGTAGAACCAGAGAAGGGCAGTGCCTAAGATGAAGGCGACGCCTGCTGGTATTCCAATAATCACGGGCCAAGGGAGGCTTGGGGAYGTTGGTGCGGGGACAGTACTGGGTTGAGACTTCTTGTCTGCAGTGGAGGGAGAGATGCAGAAATTAATTTCAGCTGAATGATAAACAGTATGCACAATAACAATKTAACTAGTCAGCTTAATATGATGAAGGCATGTTAGTGAAGACAGATAGCCATGTAATAGATGTGGCTCTAAGTCAGGGCTATTCAACTGGCAGCCTGCAGGCCACATCTGGTCCGCGAGAGTCCAAAGTTCGGCCAGCCAATTGATCCATTCATCTTTTAAGCCCAAACCCCCAGTTTTGTACTTTAATTACTATAAGTTCTTTTAGTTCAACATAGACATGTTTGGTATCTACAGAACAGCGAGAATCTTGGCTGAATAGTTGAATAGCCCTGCTCTAAGCTAAGTGTTGAATTTCAAAGTAAAGAAGTAAAAGTATATTTTTTATGTTTTGAATGTAACAAAATAAAAGAAAAATTTATGATAAAAAATACTTTGTAATACTATCTCAAAAAAATTACTTAAATACGGTAACAATATTTGTTGCCTCTGGGGTCCATTTTTAATAAATATAAGATTCCTTTCCATTGTTTTTCTGACGACATTCAGGTCTACCTGTCTATCAAGCCAGTTTTAATTCATTCATTCAAATCACTCCTGAGCTGTCTGAATGAGATAAAAATCTGGCTGAAATTAAGTTTCCTGAATCTAAATGAAAGTAAGACAGAAGCCATCAGCTTTGGTACAGACATTTCTCCTGACAATCTTGGTCCTTTGGCTTCATACAGCTGCTCTGCTGTCAGAAATTTGGGTTTCATTTTTGATAATGTGTTCAAATTGGACAGGCAGATWAACTCAGTGGTTAAATCGAGTTTTTTCCAACCAAGACTTATTGCTAAGGTGAAGCCATACCTCCCAAACAAAGACCTTGAGAAAGTGATTCATGCTCTCATTACAGCTCGTTTGGATTATTGTAATTCTTTGTATGTAGATTTAGATAAATCTTCTCTGCATCGATTACAAGTTGTCCAGAACGCAGCAGCTCGTCTTTTAACAGGAACTAAAAAAATACGAACACATATCCCCGGTTCTGACTTCTCTCCATTGGCTTCCTGTTCATTTTAGGATAAATTTAAAGATTTTATTGCTTACTTTTACAGCTTTAAAAGGTCTGGCCCCATCGTACCTGTGTGATCTCATTAACATCCATACTTCTGTTAGAGCACTTCGGTCCAACCATTTTCTCTTAGATGTACCTAGATCCAGGCTAAAGTTTGGAGGTGTTTGCGGTCCCTTAGCTTGCCTCTTAGCATACAGACTGCTGAGACTGTTGAGACTTTTAAATCTCTACTTAAAACTCACTTTTACTCCCTGGCCTTTCATTCTGGTAGAGTTTGAGAACTGTGAAGCACTTTGGCCAACTTTTGTTGTTTTTATGTGCTATATAAATAAAATTGACATTGACATTAACAAAGTAAATAGGGCTGCACAACATTAGGAAAACCTGTGATGTGCGATAACCGTTCTTAATATTGCTAAGACAAAATGATTYGCAATAAATGAACAAATATATAAGCATGTAGTGTTGATGTCTCTGCTCTGTGTTCTGAGCAAAAAAAAAGAATGAATTTTTAAAAAATATAAAGAGATCCATCCAGTTGGCCAAATACGTGAAGGGCTCCATTTGATTAGTAAAATACTTCAAACTTGCATCTGAGTGACAAAATGCATRAATGCAAATTTTTGAGCCAACCATTTATGCATTTCTTTGCAATATGCATATTGCACAGGCTGTTATCATGATGACGAGAATATTTCAATTTATTGTGCATCCCTAWGTAAATGTGCTTCACTCTTTTTAAGTAATGTCTCTTTCTTGCTCTGACCTGGCAGCACAGTGAGGTAGGCACTCCTGAAGCTGTATCCCATGGTGTTGGCTCCCAGGCAGATGTACATGCCAGCATCATCCTCCTTGGCTCTGGTTATGAGCAGCTTGTTCAGGTAGGAACCATCTGGTCGCGACCAAACCTCTCCTGTAGGCAGCACGACGAAGCGATGGTCTCCGACCTTCGAACAAACCCAAACACAGTTACAAAAAAAAAGTCATTTTGTATAAATGACTAATTTCTGAAGAGGATTTCGACGCCCCGTGTGTTTCTACCTCGATGGTGGAGTTGAATTTGTTCTCGTCGCCAGGTTCGACTCTCTTCAGCCACTGGATGACGGGCTTGACGTCGCTGCGGACCTTACACTGGAAGGACGTGGTTCCTCCATAGTCCACAGTGGTGTTGACGGGGTGAGTGCCAGTTAGGATGGGCTTAGAGTTGGTGCGCTCTGAGAAAGAGAGACAAAACGCACTCGTTTACTCTAATAAAGTTAGCAAAAAAAGTAAGGAAATTTTGTGTTTGGTAGGTTATTTSTTTGTTGTAACAATACTTCTTGGCAGTAAATCTTACACCGTTGAAAAACCTGTTGATTTATCAATTAAATRGTGCTGCATTTGTAAGGAACATGCATTTGTGTGATGAGCAATAGAGTATGTGGGTTGTGCACATGAAAAATGTGTTAATTCTCTTCCAAACAGCTCATTCGGCCATCGCTATTCACTTGTTTCGAGCTTCTAGTACCTCCAGGTGCTGCCAGTCAGATGATCACTATACGATTTATTGGCAAGAAATCATACAACAAAGAAATAATCTACCAAGCACACATTTGTTACTTTTAGTGCTAAGTATATATACCTATTTACAAAATATCTRGAATTTACAGGGAAAAAAATGTAGATTTGATACATGATGGCTGCTAATATGATGAAAATTADCAGATTAGCTTCCACCARTTATATTRCCTGTGTAGCCTAGCTGCAGCAGAGTTAAAGCTATGTTATTTAGCTTTAAAATTATTTTCAAATCAGAGCTTTTAGATATTTTTTGACATTAAATTGTTAGAAATCTTCTCCACTCCAAAATAATTTGCTTCTTAACAGGCTTCATTCCTCCTTTGACCTAAACTTCCTTCTCCCCATTTTTTATATCTGTACATGACTGACAGCCGATTGAATCTCAACCGAAAGAGAAAATGTCACGTCTGACATTAGCAAGCAGAAGTTTGATTTACCTCTTTTTTTTATTTGTGTGTGGATGTGTGCTCACAAGTGTGAGTGTGTAACTGTCTTTTGGGAAAACCTACAGCTGTAGTCTAATGTAGAGCAGATGYTGCAAGGAAAGCCGGTGTCAAGAGAGCTGGTTTGAGCCTCTCAACAGAGCTGTTAGATTTAGTTGCGCACAGCTCCTTGCACACACACACACACACACACTAAAATCCAGTTGTCCAACAAATGGTTCGGCATTAAATCATCGAGCTTCACAACAGCTTTTTGCAGCCTTCCAACACGACCTAAGGCATCAACGAGCACCACTCCTCTCAGCGCACATCCAGCTCTGAGCAGTAAAAACTGAACCTTTTCAGACTGAAGCTGCAGCCAGCTCACAGTCCGGACGGAAACAAAAATCCTACGCTGAACATTTCTCGCTCGCTTCAATGAGATTTACTGACGGCGCTGGAGGTGATCGATAAATAAAGCACTCGAGGAAGGCTTTTAATAGCTCATTTAAACTTCTATATTTGGAATGGGGAAAAAAAACTGGAACATTGATGAATATTGGCATCCATCACAAGACCTAAAAGACTAAATTTAACAGTCTCCTTTCCCTATAGATGAAAAGTTTAAAAAATGTTCTTAATATACAAAATTTGTCCGATAGAAGAGAAAGCTAAACTCCAATCTTTCTACGTAATCCAAAAGGCCTCTCAGTGTAACAGTGACACCAAAGTTCTCTTGTTATTGTTTAGGTATAAAGAATTATTTGGGATATTTGAGCTTAACATGGAAACAACACAGATACACTATGTGAGGACTGCGTTTCCCACTAAGTACATTTAATTTAATTGAATGTAATTAATTAATTAAATTTTCTCCTCGTAAAATTACACAGTGTAATTTTCAGTGAGGTTATAATAATTATGGACACATATGTTGTAGGGGTGCAACGATACAGAAAATTCACAATACGATTCGATACTGAGTATCACAGTTTGATATTTTTTTCGATACAAAAAAAGTGAAATTCCCATGTACTTTTTAACTTCTGTTTTATTTTAAATAATTATGAATATTTGTTTATTCTCAAAAGTACRGTTTTTAAATTAAATGTTGCTGAAACAGCAAGTTTCTTAGTGGATCTGCGCTCAGCAATGCAGCCTAGGTGGAGTAGTCGAACACAGATCCGCTGATCCTTTAACACAGAGCATCTTCAGAAGACAAGCTGATAAAATAAATTTAAAAAACCTGTATTGTTCAATACAAGTGTGTATATGTAAAGCACTGTATTGAATGGTTCAATATGGGTACATGTATTGTTGCACCCCAATATGTTGTTGTTTATTGTGTTTTCTTTCTGCTTTTTGTCTTCTCTCTTTTTGCAGGTGCAGAGTCAGACTACAAATGTGTTGTCTTGTGTTAACGCTTGTTTCTCTTTTAAATCTCTTCACTTTTCTTTTCTGTTTTCTTTTCTGATTCCGCGTCTGTTGTATGAAAAACAATTCCAAAAGAATTTCTAATAAAATTTAAATATATATCAAGAGGAGCATCATGGTGTAYRGAGCCCGCGAGGGGACATGGGGGATWTTTTTTTCTTTTTGCGTTCTCGCGCAAAAGTAGTTTATCACTGTTGTGCCTGCCGGTTTATTAACAAACTCACATGTTCACTATTAGCGAGTTAGCTACTGCTTTAATTCAGCTTCAGAATGAATATATCATACAGCTACGCATGGAAGTATGTCATATGCCGATATTTAAACACAGTGCAGCCACGCAACAATTTCACAAACTTGTGGCGAGACATTCTGTTTTGGTAACTGGATATTTCAAAATAAATGTCTGATTTAATTCAGTTCATATGCAAATCAAACTTTTGCGTGGGAACGCAAAGCAATATTGCGAGGTAACGCAAAAGTATTACGAGGGAACGCAAAAGTATTGCGACGTAACACAAAAGTATTATGAGGGAACGCAAAAGTATTGCGAGGTAACGCAAAAGTATTGCGAGGGAACGCAAAGATATTGCGAGGTAACGCAAAAGTATTGCGAGGTAACGCAAAAGTATTGCGAGGGAACGCAAAAGTATTGCGACGTAACGCAAAAGTATTACGAGGGAACACAAAGGTATTGCGAGGGAACGCAAAAGAAAAAAATCCCCCCATGTCCCCTTACGGGCTCCGTAATGGTGAAAGCCATTATGCTGCACTTGTGAAAGTAAAACTGTTGGGCTTAATCTTGACAGTCAGACATTAATTCTGAGTTTCATACTGCCGGACAGGCCTTGGTTAAAAAAAAAAAAAAAAGGAAACAACTCATATGTCCAAATGCTAAATATTGCACAAGCATGTTTTTGAAACCCGTCATCCTACTGAACACATATTAGTGGCCACTTTATTGGAAAAAGGATGTTTTTTGTTGCTGAACTATATTAAAGTACGTAACTTTAAAGTACTGAATTTCTTAAACCTCCTTTATTTTTGTAGCACRGCTCAGATTGTAATATCAGTGAAAAGTTAAAATTGTAAAATGGCCACTATTTTTAATGTTCATCAAATGTAATTCATCTTGAAGTCAAATTTATTCTTGTGTAGATACAGTCTCCCTCCCAAAATAGAGCAGGCTGGTGACTCACGTATCACTTCCACTTTGTAGGTGGCATTGATCTCTCCTGCTTTGTTAAAAACATGGCAGGTGTATTTCCCGCTGTGCTCCGGAGTCAAGTTCTTCAGACTCAGAGTCCACCTCTTCTTCTTTTCTGCTCCGGCGACGCTTTCCTCATCGACCAGCGGCCGGCTGTCTTTCAGCCAGACGATGTCGGGCCGAGGGTTGCCGCTCGCTGCACACTTCAGGCGCACGGAGCTGCCGACCGGGCGAGCGATGACACGTTTCCTCATCTTTGCTGGCTCGGTGAACCGTGGACGAACTGCGCAGAAGAGAAATTGACACTGATTAAAGGAGATATGTGCCGCGTCTAAATTTTGCCATCACTCAGCAGCAAGTCAGACAAAATTTGGTAAAAGTGAACAGTTATTAGTAAAGCTAAAGGGTTTATGGAGCAGGTTTATATTTATAGGCATTTTTTAAACGTCAGACCAGTGAAAGCTGGACAATGAGGAAAAATGTTAAAGTTCACTGAAATTCCAAAGTGACACTTTTATTAGATGCAGGGAGAAATAAAAACCATGGTATTTAACCAGACTGTGACACTGGAAAATAATTCACTGCTGTTTTAAACTTTTTGTTGTACAATTTCATTCTTTCTTAGAAAAGTAATAAAAATGTATTACTGTGTTAAAAAATAAAAGTTGTCAGCATGATGAACGGTTAATCTAGCAAACTCCTTATATATAACCATATAGTTTTATTTATTTATTCTTATTATTTATTGCTCTTTCTTGCTCTCTTAGATCACAAATTGGCATGTTATGCCCGCAGCATCTGGCTCATTAGCCATCACCATCTGGCCCACAGAAAGTCAATGAAACAATAGAAATAAAATATAAATCATTCTGCTTGCAAATACAAAATCTCTGCTTAAAAAAAAGGCATTTTGGTGCTTTTATTTTGAAGGCAAGCGGCTATTTTTTACAGCAGCCCCTGTGTTTTTGTGAAGCTTTATATTTTGAATTTTAAACTCTCAGTACGAATGATTCATATTTTTATGTCCAGTTGCAATGTCTAAACCTACTGCTAATGAAAATCACATTTAATTATAAATTTTATGTTTAGCAGATTTGAGTTTAACTTGGTCGTTGGGCCCCTCTGTGACTGTCCCAGTTCTGTATGGTAAAAAAAAACAGTTGCCCACCCATCTTCTCACTAAATTCAATGTTGCATTTCAATCCCCCTTTTCTGCCTGCTGACATCTGCAGCAGCCGCTGTGATTGCGAATTAATTTTCTGCCCTAAAAACATTCCTCACTGGTGCGTAACCTTCCCTTTGTGCGCTGTAAAATCAGTTTGTTTGAAGTTAATAATAATCTGGAACAGAAAACAGAAGCACATTGATGGCTGATGTGAAAAGGCTTCTGTTGCACCAAACTGACATGTGTTACTGTGAAATATGCAAACAAGAGAAACAGAATCAGGGATGAATCGATTAATTTAAGGGTCGAGTTAAGATGGAAACTTTGTGAATGAAGTGTGTCATWCAGACTGAGGTCATCGCTGCAGGCGGTGCCAGGAGTTCAGGATCTGTTGACATACGGCAACGTAATTCTTGGTTTATGCAAAACAATTTACTGCTTTGTTTCATATCYTTTTTTTTTTCTATGTAATAAAAAAGTCAGGCTCTGGAGCCGAACTAAAGGAAGACGAATAAAATAATTTTTTGGTCCATCAGTTCAGCTTCTTTTTTTAGCTCATATTTATTTCTTGTTTCATTTGACCTGAAGTCAAAAAGAAATAAAAGCCAAACATCAAAAACAGGAAACTAACAATAAATGCATATAACCTGCAGCTTTTCGTGACAAGAGACTAAGATCTTCCTCTGTTGAGAAACTGACATCAGCTGTGTCCAAATTTAGGGGCTGGGTCCTCCGAAAGCCGAATTTGTCGGCCGCTCTCATCACAGCGCCGCGCCCGAGGCTGTCCAAATTCGAAGACTYCATCGATGCGACCRACAAACGCGTCCTCTGTTTCCCCTGATTTGAAGGACAGGGTCCGATGGACCCTCCTCAGCCCACCATATCCCATAATGCATTGTGGGCCAACAGCAGATTTTTTTTCCGCTCGTAATGACAGAYGAAGCGAGAGAAAGGAACAGTTTTAAATAAAAATCCAGTGGTATAAAAATTAAATGTTTTAAGCTGTTGTGTTGTTGATGCTTTTGTCGTTTGTAAAGGCATAATTTTATCAATATTCTTGTCAGAAATCAAACGAGCTGGTATAGAGAAATAAACGTGCATGTATGACGTGACTCTTAGTTCTTCAAATATTGCCTTTAAGCTAATTTTGTTGTTTTATAATATTTATAATACTAATATATTAACATTGTGCTAATTTCAATCTATTTTTACTTCTGTTTAGCATTGTCACAGTTGATAGGCAACAGGAAGAGTTGTAAAGTAACTAAGTACAAATACTTTGTTACTGTACTTAAGTAGAAATTTTGGTTATCTGTACTTTACTTGAGTAATTAATTTTCAGCATAC
The DNA here is from genome assembly GCF_001266775.1 of Austrofundulus limnaeus. Classification (NCBI taxonomy): domain Eukaryota; kingdom Metazoa; phylum Chordata; class Actinopteri; order Cyprinodontiformes; family Rivulidae; genus Austrofundulus; species Austrofundulus limnaeus. Next base: position 447,054 of record NW_013952413.1, on the reverse strand, counting down.
TTTTTACTTTTACTCATAACATTTTTACAATTATCTGTACTTTCTACTCACTACATTTTTTTAAAAAAGGTAAGAAGTAGAAAGTTGTTACTCCTATTTTATTCCAAGTTGTTATTACTTAAAAAATACTATCCTGATAAATTGTGTCTCCTGAATAAAGTGAATTTAATTATGGTTGGATGACAAGTATAAATATATACCATTCTGACAGCGTATTATCTTGTACACAACCCATCACAGCTGCACGCCGTTAGAAAAAACATTTTTTTTGGAGAAGTCACCTCCCAATAAATGTCATTTTGGAAAATCTAACTGCTCACTTTTACTCAGTACTTTTACTTTTAATACTTAAGTAGATTTAGTGTCAGAAATTTACTTTTGATACTTAAGTTCAAAAAATATCAGATATTTTAAGACTTTTACTCAAGTAATATTTTTAGAGAAGCCTTTAACTTTTACCAAAGTATTTTTATGATAAGATACTTGTACTTTTACTCAAGTATCACTTTGAGGTACTTTATACAACACTGGTAACAGGACATTTCCCAGGCTAAGGGTGAGAATTAGGCAAAAGACTAGACCATCCAAATTCACAGTCTTCATGGTCGACCAAGGACCTGGCCCACCTAGACCGGGTTGGCCGGTTCCGATGAAGGACCCAGCCTCTAAATTTAGACACAGCCATTGCTGCATTTTTGTGTCATAATGTCACATTCAAAGTATGTGTTGTGAATGATTTTCAGCTACTACAACCTCAAATTTTAGCTCAGTATCCATAAAATTGACTGAGTTGAGACCCTTTCTGTGGTTTTTCAGGTCAGCTGGCTGAGACAGCCATCTTAAATCAGGCTGACTCCAAAAACTTACCAGTTGTAGATGTGCATCAAAACTTTATCCAAGTTTCKATAAAATGTTCACTTTAAACAGTAATCACCGTCTCAGCATCACACTAAACACACCCACTCCAACAACCACTCTTAATCTATAAGACATTTGTTTTTCTTTGCAACAAAACAAAATGGCTGCACACCAGCCCAGTCTTATCCAGACCCATGAATCTTTTTAAACACAGATATCCTCCGAAAAATAAAAAATAAAAAAGGCACAACAATCAGTGAAAACAGATCAAAGAGGAGAAACCTTTCCAGTAGGGAGGGAGAAGAGGAAATCATTCACAGGAGCTCTTGATTTTATAGCCCCCATGTTCCAGCCACAGCAGATAGCCATCAGCCGGGACCATAAATCACCCCGAAACTACTGCAGTTGCATCTCTTTCTTTAGACACAGTTATTATTCTAGCTCTGGGTAAACAAATAGGGGGAAGAGTTATGTGACGGCTTTGTGCGCTCAAGTTGGGAGATTTCGCTCCGGCTGCATTACTCAGTGGAGTAAAGCTCTCTGACAACAGGCCCGAAGCTGGGCAGGATGACAAAACAAACATACCGGAAAGGCTTTTAAGTCTCGCCTTTGTGCCTTCTGAGTCTGAGAAAAGCTACTGGACTACAGCTGAACTGTGACCAGACAGAGTCAATAAATCTAACCCGGAGTGAGAAAAGCAATTCAGGGTTTATTGTTCGACTATGTTGATTGCAGAAATTTGGCATTGGCTGAAAATAACTGCGAAGCGGAGCCAAAACAAAGTTTACCGGATAAAGACCGAACATTAAGAGCTTAGCATTATTTGAAGAAAGGCACACCGCCCGTTGCTTCATAGCCATTTTGATCAAATCTTGATTAATCTCGTTATATTCTGCTATCCTATATCATCAGTTAGCACCTAGAGTGTTGTGAACGACTCTCAGCTACTGCCACGCTAAAGTTAACTTCGGCAGCCATCTTGAATTGGGTTSRCTTCAAAAGTTAGATGTSCAGCAAATGAWTACTTCCTGAAAATTCAYTAAAATAAGTTTGGCGCAAACGATGCAGACAAACTAATGCATGAACAGACGAAGCAAAAACATTATCGCACTGCTTTGGAGCAAAGGGTTTCTAAAATGAACTGATGAAGACGATCTAACCTGAACCAAATCAAAYGCCAAAAACAGCTGGGGAAAAAGAAAAGAGTTCACATCGAGGTCAGAACACAAGCGGGACTGACGGATTGCTAAAGCGAAGAGGGGGGGAAAAATTGAGAACAGAGATGGAGAAAGAGAATGAATAAAATGTAAAAGGTGAAAAAGGGGACGCACAAAGAGGCAGAMGGAAAGAAAAACACTGGGAAAGAGCGGTGACAGAGAGATGGTAGAGAGGAGAAGGTGAGAGCCAGAGAGAGCGAAAGGGCAGCTTGTTCTGGGTCTCGGGGGCCACTTCAACGCCACACTTCACAGTGTAAAAATACTGCTGACCCTCTGACTGACGCCTTTGATCACACAGTATGCCCGAGAGGGAGAGGGTGTATTAAAGTAAAGAGCCTTGTGAAACCCTACGTGGCTTTAAGAGACCAAGTTATCGGCTAGTTTTAGAGCTGCGCTAATTTTAGTTTATACGTTCCTGTGCATTAGCTAAAATGTAGCCAAAACCTGTCATTTCCTAATTTCAGTCTCAGAATATGAGCAATTTATTCTCTGCATTATATGGAAAAATGAGAGAGAAGCTGCAAATTATGTGATGACTGGTTTCAGGACTGGAAATAAATGAAGCATCAACAGAAGATGTATAAATGGAGCACTATTGATGATCACCAATCAGCTAACAATAAAAAAAGATTTCAAGGAAGTTAAAGTGCCTGTGACATGCCTATCCTTTAAATACAAAAAGTCAAAGAAAATATCTTTATACTTAAGAAAATTGGCATAGTACACATGATTTTACCCATTTTGTCACATATTTTCTTTTGAATTTGGCTCAAAGTGAAACAGGAAGTGACTTCAAAGAGTAACTCATTAAAATAAACTCTGGTTTTTGTTTATTAAAACAAAATTATTTAAACTTTCACCCTTATTTGCCTCTCTTTGATAGTGACTAAAAATAATCTAAAGAAACATCATATTCTTCTCTACAGTGTGTGTTGTTAGCTTATGTTACGATGCTCTGTTTACACGCAGATATTCTGACATCACTTCCTGTTTCTTCACATGCAAGTATCTCAACAACCGTTCATCTCAGCGGCGTGAAATTTGTTTAGCAACATGTTATTAATGTTACCGTTCCAAAAATGCATTCATGTTTATTTCRAAAATCTGATGTYACAGGCCCTTTAAAATCTTTCAGCATGTACAGTGCAAAGGAATTGTAGAATACTGAAATTCATGAGGCTGGGGTTCCTTCACAGAGTAAAAACCAAAACCAGAAACATTTCTGGAAGTGCACACCATCACGATCAACTCAAAACCACATCGGTTTGGAAGAACCTTGGAAAACAATTGTCACTAAAACAAAAAAGCTGAATTTGTATTTAGAAAGAAATGCGAAACTGTATTTTAAAGAAGGAAGGTATGTTTCAGATTTCAGCAGAAACACAGAACAACCTTAGACATAAGGACAGAGGCTTGATCTGTGGTCGGATAAATCCACTTTTGGCTCATTTATGGTAAAAAATAAATAAATAAATAAATAAATCAGGCTATCTGCCAAAGATGTGAAAAGAAAATCCAAGGTTTTACTAATAAAAAGTGCATAAACCAATGTCTGCGAGTGAGTTAACCCTAAACCTTAGAGAAGAAGCTGTTACCCAAACAGAGAGGAGACTGTTATTTTCTGACTCCACTTTAAAAGATGTCAACCTTGACTTTTTGAGTTCAAAAGCTGTAAAACAATGACAGATACTGTCAACAGTTAAMAATACTGGTGCCAAAATATGTAAACCTTGGCTTTTACTCATAAAAAATACAGTGTAAAAAAGAAGAAGAAGAAGAAAAAAACACATTATGGTTTGGCTGTTAATGCCATAAAACCTCCAGTGGTCATATAGAAATTTATTGGTCTGTTAATAAGATCTGAGAGGTTTTAGTATAAGTCTTTATTCTTCCTTGTGGCTGCAGATTGACACTTGGATCTTCTTGTTGTTCTTATTGGCTCCTGATCTCACCCAGTCTTGGATTGTTTGAGCGTTGATTTAAAGCTCAGTTATAACAACATCTATCACATGATGCTGAAACATTAAACTTCAACAGCTTAATATCTGTACTTGGCTGTTCGGTGCTTCCAATAAGCTCAGCTTGATCTGAATTAGCAGAGTTTCCAGAAAGTTAAATTTGGGACAAAGGAGACGAAGCTTGAAACGTGATACTGTATTACAATATGTTGTGTTTTATTAACTTGAGGGAGAAAAACATTCTCATTGTCAGTTTGGGAAGCAAAAAATGAACTATAGAAATTACATCTTTTAAAAGTTATGGGAATTTTAGTGCTGAATCAAAACAAGCAGAGCAAAGGCTAAAGCAGTCTAAAGATGCTAAATAAAAAAAGCTAAAAGTAATAAAACAAGTACTAAGCTTTGCAAAAATGTGCTTAAAATAACAAAACAGCAGCTAGAAGTAGCAAAAGACAAATTAAAAAAAGTATGAAGTAGCTAAAATTGGCAAAAAGTAGCTAATCAGAGAAAAAAAATGCTATCAGCTAAAAGTAGCAAATGAGAGATAAAGCTAAAAATAGTAGGTAAAAGCTAAAAGAAGCTTAAGATGAAACAGCAAGAATGCTGAAACAGATTTTAAAGATAATGTTTTTCAAGGAACTTCAGAGATCTCAGTGTATTTTTATGAGGGATTTTAGTTTAAACATTTTGAAATATTTTGAAAAGTATAACGGTTACAAAAAGTAAAAGTCATATTAAACATTGCTGACTCAGCATTCATATAGTGAGTATAAATAAAAAAAAGAGACATTTATGACAGAGGAAAGAACGAGGAGGAAAAAGTTACATTTAATAAAAGAAGAAAAGCGAAGACATGAAGGRCTAAGTAATGTGACAAGAGAGTATGAAGGGAGACTTGGGAGGAGGTGGGGGGGAGGAAGGAATTTGTCCCACCAAATCGCACCTCACACAAATAGACTGCTCTCCACTCTGTCAGAGCCAATTACTTACACAAACAGCTGCCCTCATGCACGTCTGTGCTTATTTGTGTGTCTGTGTGTGGTCATTGTACCCTCACTTCTTTCGCTCTGACAGTTTAAACATGTTTGTTGCGCAACATGCTCCGTTTTTTTTTTACATCTTATATTTTCATGTTCAAGTAAAGATTGGATCAAAGGATAAAAAATAAATAAATTGTGAATAGTTACCCAGTTTCCCGACCACCTCTGGAGCWTGCTCAGAGTCACCAGTGGCTGCTGTTCCTGCTCCATGTCTTGAACTGGAATCGTCTGGTCAGAAAAAAAAAAAAAATTTATTGCAGTTAGGTCAAAAAATACACTTTAGTTTCAGYATGTGCAAAAAGCAAATCAAAGAATGCATACAGCATATTGAAGATAAAGAAGAATTATCTAATTCTGCTGCTTTGACATGTTTGCTCATCATGAAAATGYAGGTTGATTTCTTTAAAATTGAAAGCAGGTACCTGCGAGTCAGGAGACGCGCATCAAATAAAAATGTAGTTCACCTTTTGAGCATCTCGCTCAAAAAGATCTTCAGGTTAAGAGCTTCGCAACAGTAKAAGTGACTAACGACGAGCAGTTCTAGTGAGGAATTCAAGCCAGATGGCTGTTGGAAGGTAAATATGGAGGTGTTCAGAGCAAAATCCTGCTCCAAACACCTCAGCGATCGTTAAACCAGAAGAACAAATGCTGCTGCCAACAAAGCTCCTACAACTACTACACGTCATCCATGTTTAACCTTTAAATCTTAAACTCCTGACAAAAACCTCTGAGAAAGCAGAATCTGAAATTTGGAGGAAATACAATAATAAAAAAAAAACATTCATAGTGGATTTGTTTAATCACACTCCACAGCAGAATCATATTGCTTCCAGGTGCATCGGGTTTTAGGTTTCCTTCCTCTGCATGTCCTCTCATACTGATTATCAAAAAAACATACAAACATCTGTGTGGACCTTCGTGTTTAGAAACACTTAAATATAGAGCCGGTGTATCCAGGGGGCCCTTTGCAGCAACAGTGAGGAGGTAGGAGGGTTGATGCAGTTTAATATCAGGTCTGTCAGAATACATGTGGGGATGGGGTACACGAACGCAGAAAAAYCTGACCTCAGTTATGAGAAAAAAAAAAGGAATCAAGCAACCTTGGACTAAAAGTGTGTTCAGTTGTAAATTAATTCTGCATGTTGGTACAATAATGATTATTGTGGGCTTTTAAAAGACCACCTAGAAGCTCAAAGTGCTTAAAGAAGTGCCAAACAGCTTTAAAGTATCACTATCTGGATGATCAAATAAAAACAGCAGATTGGAAAATGCAAATACGAGACGTGACAGGTATTATTAGCCTCCTCACATGGCTACGTATGTTGTTTAGACTGTGTGTTTGTGTGTGTGTGTGTGTGTGTGTGTGTGTTTGATGGGAATTACTACATGGGTGTGTCGTTGCATGTGTGGGTGCATGTGTCCTGGCGTTATTCCCGTAAAACGGTAACTCGAGGTGCCGGTATTCCCGTCAAAGCGCACTCATCTTTACCTCTTTCCCTCCCTCCCGCCACATGCACGGCGAGTTCTGAGAAAAGGGCCGAGCGTTTGAAGCCGAGCGGCACGAGGGGGTCTATTCTGAAGGTGGAACGTGGTTCAGCCCTCTTAGCAGAAAGCAAACCCTAACCCTGCCTCATGTGAGAGGCCAGTTTAGCAGGGAGGCTAAAAACGCGACACAAACGTTGATGTTTCAGTTTCTCCAGTCAAACGGAAATGCGATATTTGGTAAATAAAACGATTAGGTGGAGTTAATAATTTCTCAGGCGCTGCGCTTTAGATGCATTATTTAATGTTTCTGTAACTGTGTAAAAAGTCTGCTTGTGATTTTTGCTTTTAACAGTATGTGATTTATGTTTTTTTTTTTTTGTGCTTTTGACCACATAGTCTTTTGTATTGACAACCTCGGCTGTGTCCAAATTCAGAGATTGGCTAGCATCGTCACATTTGCTAGGGTGACAGGACGTACGCCAGGGTAAGGATGGTAGTCTAGACCGTCCAAAGACACAGCCACTTTTTTCCAGTTATCGTGGCCTACCGAGGGCCCAGCTAGGGCTGCGCAGTATATGCGGTAGACGGTAGAAACCAWATGAAGTCGGCCTACGGTAGAAATTCACCCTCTACCGTCCTGTCGTCAGTTACGTCATCTCACCTGTGTCAACACGGCTGCGAGTGCAGAGACAACTAAGCGGGAGGAGTTGGTAAAAAAAGAGAGAGTGTCAAGAGAGAGAGAATAAATCCTCAAAATTTCCCCATCCCGCTGTAGAAACGTTACGTCGTGTCGCAGGATCATTCCCCACCACCGAYTCTCCCGCTGCAAGTTGCGCAGAGCGAAGCATTAACAACCTTAGTTTTTTCACACTCAAGTTGTCGGAGAAAAAAAATTGTTTTTTATGTATCGTTACCCACAGAGATGATAAAAAAAGAGACGTTCAGTCATAAATCCATCTTGCTAACGTAACAGTCCGCTCAGAGCAGCAGCTGAGAAGTTCAGCAGACAGAAGCTTATTGTAGGGCAGGTCGATATTACATTTATTTGTCTTCACCACACCTACACTCCAGTTATCTGAAATTGTTTTACGACTAGGACTATGTGCAGCTTAAGGCCCTGTCACACTATAACATTTTAGGCAACTTATGCCAACTTCRAATTTTTTTTAATATGTAAATGACTAATTTTACTTGAAGTACTGGTTATAACATCCACTTTATTTTGATCTTGTTGAAAATTTGAGAAATGTTTTTTTGTTGAAACCGTTTTGCGATATACTGTATATAAAACCTTCTTTTGTACTTCTGTTATGTTCATTTGCACTACAGCAAAAATACTGGGTTTGATTATGATTACAGTTTTCTGCTAATTAAATGCTCAAAAATTACATTATCTTTGCTTTATGATCATTTTCTACCGCGATATATATCGTTACCGTGAAGGGATTCAATTTACACCGTGATTAAACTTGAGGTCATACCGCCCAGCCCTAGACCTAGCTAGTCTAATACTTACTTCCTTGTTTACTATGACATCATATCCGGGGCGGGACTCGACTCTGGTACAAAGCTGTGGATCATGTGCTGTTCGTGGCTTTTTCCTGAGTCTCTGGAGCCAGGGAAATGGACCAGATCTGAGTTATGTGTGGTAAACTCTACATGAGTCTAAGAACAGAATCAATTTCCGGCACGTAAATTGGTCTTGCATTTGAACATGATCATTCAGTAGTATAAAACTGTCAAAATGGGCCATTCCTGTGAAATACTTAAAATCTCATTGATCTCAAAATAAGGGCAGGATTTTCAAGGCTGACCGACTGTGCAGACCAGAGTTAGTCTCAGACTATAAACAAATACCAGCTGACKGCTCCATTATCACTGCACTGATGGATCTTTGATCTGAAGGAGTTCAGAGAGTGAAGCTCAGCGTGTTTTGGTTGTGTCTGTTATATAAGTGAAACTTCAAACACTCAGATGTAAAGTATTCTGAATATTCTGTGCTCATATTTGCACATTCGATCTCTGTTTTACAACTTTTTCTTCTCCAGTTTCTGCTTTTTTCCCCCCCACCCTCCTATTTGTTTTAATCTTACCCCCATTTGTTTCTCTCCTAATCTARAAGGAGGGAAATGGTTTAACAGTGTGCTACATTTCACACATTCGCCGCCTGGGTACCCCCGTGTGAGGGAGTGTGTTTGTGTAACCTCTTCTTGTATTTACTTTCAGGTCTGTAGAGAAAAGCCAGCGTTTTGCACATGAGCGCCCTCGGAAATACGAGTCCCCGCAGTCCAGTGAGTATGTGTGTGTTTGTACCTGAGAGCGTGTGCATGGGGCAGTGTTTTCTTTAACAAAAAAGGTCATGTCCTCCTAGTTTTATATGTTTTTTTAAATATAAAAATGCTGGATATGTATCCAGAACCACAGAGTATGCATATGTTAAATGATGTGGGTGTATTTGCAGGACAGAAGCTTGGATGTCAGCTTTAATCAACCGCCGCTTGCAGCAGCGTCGTGGCCAAAACCCGCAGTCCAGATGTGAGTTTGTGCATCTGACAAAACTCGTAAACCACTGTTAGTCTTCACAAATTGGCCACAGTCACAGTTTTAGGCTCTGCACAGCCACAAGTTCTTTCATGCACACACAATCTTTCACTTTAAAATTCAAACACCAGATTTGCATAACAATGAAAAGGAGGTACTGTTGAGTTAAACCTTCATCGCAAAATGATTTGTTTTWTTTTTTATTTTTATCCAAACAAATGGACACAGAAAGAACCCGAAACACCACAAATATCTTCTAGTATTACATGGAATGCATTTTGGCTCTAATTTTAATTCAATAAAACTGTTCAAGGATAGTATTAGGCTTTAAAGATTAAGTTTAGACATTGGAAACATTATTTGAGAAACGAGTCAGACCACAACGTAAATATGATAGCTGCTGCTTCCAACCATATCTGAAAGGTTCTGGATGTTTAAGATGTATTAAGGAGATGTGGTTTGTTATGATGCAGCAGATTTATGAGTAACGGGACATTTGATCCAAGCTGGTTTAAATGCTGCAATAAAGTGCCACTCTGTTTCTCCTATGTGCACCATAAAGGGTGATCGGTTTCCAATCTATCATTTTGTTGGGCAAAAATTAGGTTTTTTGTGGCACAAAGTCATGTTATCAATATTTAAAGATATCTCAAAGCTTGGTGTGGATGAAACCACATTGTGGTAAATGCTACGTATTTCAGTTTCAGCATAAATATTTTGGTTTTAGATGGTTTATTCATTTATTTATTTTGGCAGGTCTTTGTGGTAGCTTCTATTATATTCCACGGAAATTTGCTGAGTTGAAGATGCATGTTTGAGGTTTTTAATCAAGTAAAAACAAATAAAAAAGATGTGCTTGTTGCACCCAAAGACCACGGCTGTGACCAGTTGGGTTGACATTGAATACTATCTTTATGATGTCACAAATAAGCATCTCTGCTGATGCTTCCTCTCAATTTTATGGACAAAGCATAAAAATGGTGTGCTGTTCCAAATAAAAAAGGGCCATCTGGTCACCAAAGTGCTACGTCTGTAAAAACGTACAATGAAGCCAGGTTTGTTCACGACTTTTCAAAATAATTAGTGTTGAGAAAAACATAATTAGCAACAAAATTAAACCAAATTCTTGCACTTTGTTGCAGAAGATAAATTAAAAAATGGATAATTTCCTCACTCTTCACCTTGACGCTGTTCTCCGCTGAACCCACTGTTTGGCCATCGTAGCTGGTCGGCCCGTCAGTCCACCAACCCCCCAATGAAAACACGCTGTCATTAAAACTCCATTACTTCAATTCTACCCTGGAAATAACAAAACCACATCTCGCACGGCTCTTTCTCCCGGTCGAAAGCTATTATTGTGGGTGATGGAACAACCAAAGTCGTTTCAGTTTTTTTYCCCCTCTGTCCTGTCTGTTACACAAATTTATTACACCATGGTTGTCTTACAGTGTAACCCCACATTCCAAACATGCTTTCCTCTCCAGCAGAGATTATTTTTATAACGTTTATACAGATTTGGTTGCACCATGCTGTAACAGGCTGGAGCTCCAGATTTAAAACACGTTACGGTGGATTGTCTGTGGAAGCTTTCTGTCTGCAGTCTGGGTTGAGTTTCACGTGTAATTAGCAGCTCATGTTATCCTCCATGGACAGTAATATGCAACACAAACGACAACCACATTACTAACCACAAACATGAACTTGAAATGTAACTGTTATGTTATTTATGACAAAAAAACTTTTTTAAACATTTTAACAAAACTTTTAAGATCTTGAAGTCTAAAATTTCTAATCAATAATCCTCACATTATACAATTAAAATTATTTCCCTCTTTAATTTTTTTCAGATTTATGTGGATTATTCTCTTTAAACTGAAAACTCTGACAATGCTAACTTAAAATTCAGAAAATGCTTTAAAAGGCACAGTGTGTAGGATTTGTTGTTTTCAGCGACATCTAGTGGTTGAGTGGTTGAATCATCCTCCCTGGTCCTCCCCCCACCCCCAACCCCCGCTTCCAAACGCAAAGGAGTTGCTACGGTGTCTCTCAGGTGTCAAAAACCTTTGATAATTCCAACCGYGATGTCTACCAGCAGCTTCAGRGCTAGTGATGTTTCAAGTGGTAARATTAYGAGCTTTAATAAGTAAAAMTATCCCAGCTACAATGACAGACAACAAAYATTACATTTATAGTATTACAACTAAAACCGTTTTTGACGCCGCCACCGCAGTTTGTCCTGCATGAGCCTTCGTAGACAAGATGGCGGTGCAAGATGGCGGCTGCCTGTGTGGCGACCTGCGACCATGGAGATATAAACAGCTTTTTATAAGGTAAAAATAATAAAACADGGTCTTTGTCTGCAATGATTAGACATGTTTTTTATTATTGTCATTAGTGATCATCTCAATATTGGCTAAAAGAATTGACAAAATCCTACACACTGWGCCTTTAACCTGACAACCATATYGCCTCTCTCTGTGTGAATGTGTGCATTTTTTTTGCCTGTTAGCAAAATACCTCATCAACTACTAAACAGATTCTAATCAAACTCTCAAAGTAATTATTTGGTATGCATCTACAATAGATTTTTTTTAAATTAATGTGATTCACATTGGTTGCCACTACTAATMAACCACAGCAAACACAAAAATGGCTACGACTCAGTCGATTTTACAGATATTTAATTAAGATTTGGTGTGGTAGTAGCTGAGAGTCATACCCAACACAAGCTTTAMGCAACAGATCACGCAAAGGCTTTGTTCAAACCTTGGCATGCAAAGTGGCTGACAATATGTGTGTCTAATTTCATTAGAAAACCGTTTCCACAAACAGAAACCCTACTTCTCTTTTCTGCTTTAGCTCTACGTTATAAGCCCCCCCTAAACTATTTTTAGTCACCGCCCCTGCGTTCCTGAAACAATGTCAGCAAGTTTGATGAAAGCTCTACTTTAAAACATCCATCTTTCCACTTCCTTTACCCACAGGGTCACGGTGGAACTGGGTGCTATCTACAGTGGAGTTATTGCATCCTGGACAGGTCACAAATCCACGCTCTAAAAGATCGTATTCACAAAATTACCGTAAAATTACCAAAACAGTTGWGATTGATCSAACTTGACAAAAACAAACTGGGTTGATTGATTGTCTTTCCGTCACACATGATCTATGTGCAATAAAAAYGTACACACCAGTTGTTGCTTTTTGTTTTTCCAGATTCACCTCATGGAAATATTTAGGTGCTTTCTCCTTATAGTTGTCATACGTTCCAGTATAAACAGCAAGACGTGAGTTAGTGCACAAAAGGCACCCACACTCCAACACAAGTACTTCCTCTGCAGGCTCACAGTTCACGCACACACGTCACCGAGATTTACACTCTCTCCTGCGGAGAGGCAGAGCGGCCGTATGGAAATCATTACAACCGCGCTGCTACATAGACGTCCATTAACAGCATGAGAGAGAGAGAGAGACGCTGAAAGGGGCAGCGGCAGAGAAAAAGAGTGAACATGACGAGATCTGACCGACTTTTTGAAAAGAGGTCAAGAGGCAGCAGGAGAGTGATAAAAAGACAGAGTTGAGCTGGCAAAAAAAAAAGGCGATTGTTTAAAGACGGATTTATTATCTGTGACCACGGAACAGACAATCAAAGGCCATGGTTAGCTGCAGCTATCACTGACAGACAACATGATCTTATACAACAGATGAACTGCTTGTGTGGGTTTAAGACCCGAGTGTTTAATGGTCAGTGAGGCGATGACATGTTCCAGTATCACTAAAACTGGGAATCACACTCAGACACAAATGGGTGGAATTACAAAGTTAAAAATTTGTGGACTACAAACTAATAAAAATGTATTGTACATGCACACACACACACACACACAC